>NW_027108206.1:476915-478536 GCF_000696795.3 Halyomorpha halys
TCCACGGTCTGTCGTGCCAGAAGAAGAAAAAAAAAATTTAAACCATTTTAAACTACGTAATATTTTCATTGAATGTTCAGGAATCTTGTTTGTAGAATTTTCTATATCATTAGTTACCTTAAAATAATCTGAAATGTCTCTTGGGTTTTGACAACATTAAATTGTTTTGTAATTTTTTTTATCTTGGTTGATCCCATTGTTTGTTTTTGTTTTTTTGTAGTTATTGTAAAACAGAATTCCTAGATAGATTCCTATAGGGCATATTGTTTTGTATAAAATAGTTTAACTAAAATTTAATATTCCTGTGTTTAATTTTCTTTTTCATTACCTATACCATAAAACTAAAAAAAAATTAATTACAATTGCAAATCAAAAAAAGATTACAAAAATATATATATTTTTTCTAGGCTCTAGTTAAAATAATCTTCCACGATTAAATATTTTTACTTATTATCACGTTGTCACTTATAATATTTTTTCACTAAACGATACTAAATAAATGATAAATAGAAAACTCTCTAAAAAAAAAAACTAGAGCTCACCTTGTAGCATTCCCCATTACAACTCATTCTTTTCATCAAAAAAACATGAATTTTTTACTCCATTCCAATCAAATCAATGTCATTTTCACATAATAATAATATATATTTCAAAAAATATTATATTTAAACTATGTAGTATTGAATATTCAGGATTATAACTTACCTTAAAATAATCTGATATTCCTCTTTGTTTTTTTTTTGCGTGATTTTTTTTTTTTTTTTTGTATTTATGGTTAAAGGGAATTCCCACCTTGATCCCACTAAAACTTGTTATTGATCGATAAATTTGATTTTCAGATTAATCAATTTTTAGAGTGCTACCAATGGGTAATTTCTCTACATACTTTTACCATACCGTTATGATTTCCTCAAATTTACTTGATGTATTTCATGTACAGTTGTAAATATCAATAAATAAATTAAATAAAAAAAGATTAATCAATAATCGAATCAACCTTACAAAAAATACATTTTTTTTTATAACGTTTAGTTAAAAAATCTTCCATGCTTAGATATTTTTACTTATTATCACGTCGTCACTTATAATTTATTATAAGTAAAGATATTTAAACATGTAAGATATTTTCACTAAACAATAATAAATAAATTTATAACTCTTGCAGTCAATTATTGAATGAAAAAAATTAAATTACAGCCATAAATTGAAAAACGGGAGAATTTGAAGGGATGGGATTAATCACGTTTATTTTCTCCTGCTTTAAAAATTAATTTACAAATCTTTACATTATAGTTAGTATAGAAAATTTACGAGATTCCTAAGGATTCTAGGATTTTAGATGAAGAGTGAGTTGGATAGGAAAGATAAGTAGAAGCGGGCATAAGTGAAAGCAGCGTCCTTGGGTTGCGTACAGTTCAACTTTCCTTTTCTTAGGGATCATGGCACAACAACTGTTCAAAATTCGACTCTGTAACTCCAACCATTCATACTGTATTGGAAAATACAACATTATGATTTTCAGGCAATACAGCATTTTCTAATGATGGAAATACAACTTACAAATATATATATTGTTCAATTTACTTTAAAATTAATCCATAATATAGACAATTTTTTTTTT
>NW_027108206.1:479448-480019 GCF_000696795.3 Halyomorpha halys
TGGAAGCACGACTTCCAAATATATTCCTTGAAATTTTATTTTGAAATTAATTTACAATTAAGATATACAAAATCTGTTGTTTGTACCTTTATGGATAATGATACAACTGTACAAAATGTTACTTATACTAAATTTTCCAATGATGGGTGTACTACTTACAAATAGATTCCTTGAAGTATTATTTTGAAATTAATTTAGATATATATATTATGCCTTAGGAACCTGTTACTTCATATACATATTTATATATATTCATATATTGTAACAGTTAAATTTTGATTCTTCATCACCGAATAATAACGAAAATCTTAATTTTTTATATTGGAAAAACAACAATATAATTTTTAAGATAACACATCATTTCCAATGATGGAAGTACGATTTACAAATAGATTTTTTTAGATATTACTTTGAAATAAATCTACAATAAAGATAAAAAAAAAATTGTTGGTGCCTTTACGGATGGCACAACTGTTCAAAATATTATTTAAACCATATTATATTACTCACACCATTCATAGTGTATTGGAAAAATATAATAATTTTTCTAGGCAACACTTTTTCCAATAGC
>NW_027108206.1:481266-485488 GCF_000696795.3 Halyomorpha halys
GGGAAGAGAGACTCACAAATAGATTTTTTGAAATTAATTTAAATAGAGAAAAAAAAACACATTTTTTGTACCTTTAACGATCAAGGCACAAAATTTCAAAATATGGCTAAATTATCCTTAACATTAAAACTATATTGGAAAAACAGCAAAATAATTTTCTAAACAATGCAACATTTTCCAATGATGGGGAAAAGACTTACAAATAGATTCTATGAAATTAATTTAAATAGAGAAAAAAACAACACATTTTTTATGCCTTTAAGGATCAAGGTACAAAATTTGACTCAATTATTCTCACCATTAAAACTATATTGGAAAAACAGCAACATAACTTTCTAAACCAAGCTACATTTTCCAGCGATGGTAGTACGACTTACAAATATAATCCTTCAAAATATTATTTTGAAATTAATATATGACAAAGCTAAAAATATATATGTTTATATTTTGACAGATAAACTTTTATTTACTATCGTCGTTATTTATTATACTAACTAAAATTTTGATTTATTATTTATAAAGTTTGCTTTTGAAGAAACAACGGTAGATTGGATCTTCAACGAGAGCTTCCCAGTTTTTTAATCTTTGTTAAATAGCCTTCATGCTATGTACCTGATAGAATAGCTTGAATTTTTTTATTTCGATAACATTTCCTAAAATGTGATATCAAAACAAGATTATAACTTATGTTTATTACACATTCGACCATTACTTTCTGAAGTACAGCTATGTATCATAAATTAATCGTTTTCCACAAAAAGTAAAGAGAAAAGAATATAATTGAACTTTGTTTTGTGAAATATGATTGAAGAATTAGGTGGAACTCTTACTAAATTGGATTACTGTTGATTTAAATATTTTAGCATTATAATAAAAATAATATATAAAGAATGATATGATCGTATTTACTCTAATTTGTTTTTTATATATTTATTGCTATTTACAACTGTACATTATAATACATTTAGTAAATTTGATCTCAGTTAAATTGAGGCGTGTAGAGAAACTACCCATTGGTAGCACGCTAATAACGTTTTACATTAGCAGGTCTCGGGGCCATCTTCTTTTCAGGCGCCTCGGAGGATTGTCAGGAATGGAAGAGGAAGCAAGTTTAGAAACTAGTGGGTTTGGGTGGTTAGGGAGTTTGTAATGGAAGGAATGATATCTGGTTCGGGCTAGACCATTTAGGTATGTATGATTTTATTTGTGACAAAGTAAGGAGCATTGAGTATTTTATCAAGGATTTTGAATTGTAAGGATACGAGAGGAATTCGAAGGTTTAGTGGAGCCCCAAAGCTCAACTCCGTATGTCCAGATTGGCCTGTACTCAAAATTAAAAAAAAAAAAAATCTATCTCAGGTGTAATTATTATAATGTATATGAAATAAATAACTTAGTAATCTTTATACTCTGTTTACATTTTATAATAATTATTATATTTGTATTCCTGTTGATCGTAAAATTTTCAAGTTGTGTTGTAAAAAAAATTTCAAATATTTTACTCCATAATTTAACTTTTAAACTTTTATATGTTTTTGGTTATCTGCCATTTTTAAGAGTCTAACCATTCTCTTAGGAGCTAAAATGGAAGCTAATTTATTTTTCTTCACTGTCATCATTGAAAATTTTTTTTTTCTTTTTTTTTTCTTTTTTTTCAATTTGAGGAACATGGTCAGTTTATGAAGATCTGTATTTTAGATAGTACTGAACTTATTTTGGTTTCATATCTTAGAACACTTTAAGCTGATTAAAAAAAACATAATGCCTTTCTGTCGTGTGTGTTTTTTTGGGTTTTTTTTTGGACTTATTTAGTAATAATTGAAGAAAAAAGTGCTTACATTTCGCTTTTAAATTTTATTTCGAAAATAATCTATGAAAAAGATATAAAAATTTGTACTTATTTACGGATCATGACACAATTTTCCAAAATATTATTGGTACCATTAATAAATTAAGAAAAAACAACATACTTTTCTAGGCAACACAATATTTGCTAATGATGGAAGTACGACTTATATATATTTTTTTAAATTAAACAAAATAAAAGAGAATCATGTATATTTTTTTTATTACAATTTGAGGAACATGGCCAATTCTTGATGAAAATGAAGATTTGTATTTTAGATAGTATTGATCGTACTGAACTTATTATGGTTTTATATCTTGGTACATTTTATTGACTTTTAAAAAAAAAAAAAAAAATGACATTAAGCTGTTCTGTCGGGCGTTTTTTAACTTTTTTAAATATATACATATATATATATTTACAGAAAGGAATGGTTCGAATATTTGTCCACTATAAACTTTTCAATTACTGGACCGATTTAGGTGCTATTTTAAAAATATTCTCTGTCGTCATAGGAAGGTTTAAAGATGTTGAAATCCCCGATTTCTCCAGTAAAAAAAAAAGTTTTAGACAAAATTAAACGTTTTTGGTGCGTAGCTCACAAAATATGCGTTTTTTCTCGGTCATTATATATCAATCGATTCGTCTCTTTCCGAGGGATAAGAAAAAAATATTACTGATTTTATTAAACGATATTATATTCAAAGAAAATTATAAAAAATAATGTGTCTTCGTGTAAAGTAGGTAAACAATTATAAAAAAATCAAATCGAGGTCATTTTTAGCGTCATATTAAAATTAAATACCATTTTTCAAAGAAATTTAAAATTATAAATTTTTCAACTTGATTTATTAGGAAGATTTTTTTTTTCTTCCGCTGACCATTGTTTATATAATCATAAGTCCTCTGCAATTTATCCAATTCCTACGTCGATATAACTGTTGTAAAGCTGAATGTCTGCTCTTTTAATCTACATTAACAATATTTAGATTTAATTATGAGGGCGAAATATTGGGTTCAAATAAAGAAAAACGTTTTATTTTAAATCCCCGTTTCTCATTTGTTTAATTGGATCTTGTCTGTGCTCTTTTAGTAGAAGAGCCCAAGTGGAGAAAGAAAGGCAGTTATTTCACCCCAATTTTTGATTACTTAATTGAAACCTAGTTATAATTAATAGTCAAAATTGATGAGTCTGCCAAGTATAGGTAAGGGGAATAAAAAATGGCGGCTGTTTCAAAACGTTAAAAATAATTAATTTTTTATTCGGAGCTCTATATCTTTACAACAACAATAGAAAATCTAAGAGAGCACCATTTAAAGTAAAGTAAATTTGCATATAAAAACGTAAGCCCTAATAGAGCTATTTACGTTCAATAGGTCTCGAGAAAAATCCATATCTCAAAAACCATTTGACGTACAGACCAATTAACAGATGTCTATTAGCTCTCAAATTAAAGCTAGTTTAATGAGCTATAAAATAGTTCATGACGTTTATTTTCGTAGGAGTAGTAGTTTTCATAAAATTTGCTAAAATAAATAGATTTATAGTTGTTCGAACAAATTTTCATTTGCCAAACTTATATTCATATGTGAATATCATAAAAACTACTACCCCTATGAAGATAAGTGTCATAAACTACTTTATAGTAAGTTAAATTTCCTTTATTTTGAGTGTTGGCAGACATATGTGCGTCTTATGGGTCTAGAGACATATTTTTTCAAAAATCCAACATTTTATACGAACAACTAGAAATTAATGTTATGTGAGTTTATTTTGCAAATATCGTAAAAACTCCTACTCCTACAAAGATAAACGTTATATACTATTTTATATTAAATTTAACTAGCTTTAATTTGAGTGCTGAGAGACATCTGTACGTCCAATGGTTTCTGAAATAAAGTTTTTCATAAATCAAACTTATTGTCCGAACAACTATAAATCAATTTATTTTAACAAATATGAATACTACTATTCCTACGAAGGTAACAGTCATAAACTACTTTATAGTCCATTATACTAGCTTTAATTTGATTGCTAATAGACATCTATACATCACGTAGTTCCTGAGATATAGATTTCTCAAAATAAATTAACTAACTACTAATCTTTCAGTAGATTTTTAAGAAATATTGCTTTTTAAAAAGATTGTCGAGAAATATTGGACGTAAATAGCTGTATTACGGCTCATTTTTCAGTAAATTTACCCTTCTTTAAATAATGTTCTTTTAGATTTTCTAGTGTTGTTGGTAGTTTTTAAGATACAGAGCTCTGAATGAAAAATCAATGTTTTTTTAAGGTTTTGAAACAGCCGCCATTTTTTATTCCCCCTACCTATACTTGGCAGACTCATCAGTTTTGACTAGTAATTATACATA
>NW_027108206.1:485538-487753 GCF_000696795.3 Halyomorpha halys
ATTTTTTAAAAATCCAACATTTTATACGAACAACTAGAAATTAATGTTATGTGAGTTTATTTTGCAAATATCGTAAAAACTCCTACTCCTACAAATATAAACGTTATATACTATTTTATAGTAAATTTAACTAGCTTTAATTTGAGTGCTGAGAGACATCTGTACGTCCAATGGTTTCCGAAATAAAGTTTTTCATAAATCAAACTTATTGTCCGAACAACTATAAATCAATTTATTTTAACAAATATCATGAATACTACTATTCCTACGAAGGGAACAGTCATAAACTACTTTATAGTCCATTAAACTAGCTTTAATTTGATTGCTAATAGACATCTATACGTCACGTAGTTCCTGAGATATAGATTTCTCAAAATAAATTAACTAACTACTAATCTTTCAGTAGATTTTTAAGAAATATTGCTTTTTAAAAAGATTCTCGAGAAATATTGGACGTAAATAGCTCTTTTAGGGCTAATATTTCAGCAAATTTACTCTTCTTTAAATAATGTTCTTTTAGATTTTCTAGTCTTGTTGGTAGTTTTTAAGATAAAGAGCTCCGAATGAAAAATCAATGTTTTTTTAAGGTTTTGAAACAGCCGCCATTTTTTATTCCCCCTACCTATGCTTGGCAGGCTCATCAGTTTTGACTAGTAATTATACATATTTTTCATTAAAGTAATCAAATATTGGGATGAGATAACTGCCTTATTTGCTTCCCGGCTCTTGTTCTAATTGGTGTAGTTTATAGATTACCACTTCTAAGTTTGGTGTAGATTGGTTAAGTCGTGTTTAAGTTATTACTATTTTTTTTATCTTGAAAAAGAATTCATGATATTATTAATACAATGTGCAGTTTATATCTAACTTTCAATTATAATTAATTAATCTATTACATCCCTAAATCTAACAATAGCAAAAGATTGCCTGGTCTATTATAATTCTATTTTTTTTTATTATGTAAAAGTTTTTATGTACATATTACCAATCTTTTACTTCAATTGGTTAAACCACTTTTTTATTTATTTATTTTTTTTGGTAAGGTTTAAAATATTTTTCTGTAATAGTCATTATTTGCATATTTATTTTATTTCTATGTTTAATTCAGGGGTAATTCACACACTTTATCCCAGTCCCCGCCTAATTTAACCTGTTCCATGGAAACGTTTTTACGTGCTGTAAATTGCCGATTTTTCGATAAAATATTTTTTAGACTATTTTTTAATTTTCTTATACTTAAATTGAAATATAAGGGAATTTGTTTGATTAAAGTGATTTGTTTATATTAAAGCATTTGCTCCATTTTATAACGATAATAAAAAATGACAATGCTGGTTCATCTTATTTCATCCTTATTGTTAGTATATATTTAGTGTCTATGCTGAGGCAAGTATTTAAAAAAAAAAATTATTAACACCAAATAAAATACAAAAACAAATAATATTGGTGCCCCCAGATAGAAAAAGTCTGAGAAATCCAGGTCTAATCGTTTCAAAACTGAAGCTATTTTACTAATTGATATAAAGTGAATTGATATTTTTTAAAAAGTTAAAAAGCTCTGTGCTTTAACAAGAAGATATAGTAGTTTTGATAATATATAGTGGATAATAATATTAAACTTCTCTTCTTTTTTCATTCTCATATCTATGACTATTCTTTAAGTAACTTTCACTAAATGATAAAAAAAAAAAAATATTCCTTTGAATAAAGTTAGAAATTTTTATCATACTTCTCTCAATCATAGAGTATTGATAAAACATATTTTTATTTTTAACATATCACCAGTTGAAATATACTTTCTGATTTATTTAATATTTCTATCGTAAAATATTACAAAACAAAAATCTCTCTACACGCTCAATAACAAGAATAATTGTTATTCTGAATATGAACACAAAATCTTCGTAATGGGAGAAGAGAGCAACGAAAAAACATTGTAAAGTGATTTAAATAAAATAATCTACAATAATTGCTTAAACTGGATAAGTATTATATTTTTTTATATTTTCTTATAAGGCATATTACGTTGGCTAACAATTTTCTTGTATCTTGATATATTCAATATTCTATCAGAATCAACATTCTAACAATCTTGTAGCTTATTTTTAAAACTTAAAAGAAATTTAGTATTGGTTTATAAATATGTACAAGTGTAGATACAGGGTTCTTTTAAGGTGTTATATATTAATTTATTATATATATAACCGAGAATAAG
>NW_027108206.1:487803-492865 GCF_000696795.3 Halyomorpha halys
CACTTCGATTTTTTTTAATTACAATTATTTTTCTTATTTTTGATGTAGAAATTGCTTTAATTCTTCCTATTATCTTAATTATTAAGTTTTCTAATTTAATAATATGAACAATTACATCAATTATTTTTATTTTAATTTTATTATTAGGTCTTTATCATGAATAAATTCAATGTTTCTTACTTATTTCAAAAATAATATTTTTTTTTAAAAAAGGTACTTTTTAGTTTAGTTGGTTTTATTACTCCATTTTTTAAAATTGACTTATTTATTTTCTATTTAGAAAATATTCAGGATCTATGACAATAAATAATTAAGTTGAATTGGTCCGGATACACGAAAATAATATTTTGTTTTAATTTAAATATTTTTTGTAAATAAATTAACAAATATTGATATTGATAACAATCAAGGTATTGAATAAATATTTTCAATTCCCAAAAAAATAAAAGTAATTTTTTCTGGGACGTTGAAGTTTTAATATATGTATTAAATCTTAAGGAAGCCACGAGACACTTATGTCTCAAGTACGTTTCATCTAATCATCTAACTGACAAAAAAATCCCAGCTCTGATAATAAAGGGCTTTTAATAAAATTTTGAGTGTTTAAAATTTACTTATTGATTATTTCAAATCAATCAATTGATGCACTACAGTCAATTTCATATCCACAAAAGAGTTATTTGTTAACAGTTTCCTGCACGAATAATAAATTTAAAAATTAATTTTTTGTTCATTTCTCTCTTCAGGAACTGCATAATACAAAAATAAATTCGGACACTGCTTGACGAGAAGTATTAGAAGGAGGTTCTTGTAATTTCTAAACCAAGTCCTTACAAGCAACCTGTTACTTTTAATAAGTTTAGAGTTAAAAATTAATAACATGTTACTTTGAGTTAGTCACAGCTATCATGGATCTAAATCATTCATACTTAGGGCCGATACTAGACTCGAGTAAAACTGAGATTTGGTAAACTTAGATTTGTTTTCGAGTAATAGTACAAATATAGTTTACTGCGTTACCTATGTTACCTAAACAAGCTAACTTTCAAATAGGTTACAATTATGTTTCTTACCAGTTTTAAGAATGATTATAAATAGTAAAAACTTTTAGAAATTCAATTATATTATTTCTTGAAATGAAATACCGTAAACAAAAATCAATAGAGTTCTAAAAATCCTATTATACGTGTTCTAATTAATTATTATTTTGTTGATTTTTACGAGTAATTTGTTTTAGCTTTATCACAATTATATCCTGTGTTGTAATTTAATGCTGCGGAAGTCAATTGGTGTTGATTTCAATTTTTGACCAGGCTTTCGATCGAATCTGGCGCCCGGTATGGCACAAAGGACCAGTAAATGTTTACCCCTATATACTTCCTCATTAACCGTCCTTATCTCTCTGACAACTTATTTGAAATAAATCACAACAGCGCTTATTCATCTCTCCTCAGTTCGCTGTTGTGCCTCAGGGTAGAATCCTTAGTTCTATCCTTTCTACAGTTTTTACAGCTGACATCCCAACCCATCTTATTATATCCTCACCGCGTATGCCGATCACACATATCTATTATCAGTGAATAATGACCTTTTCATTGTCACATCCCAAACCTGCAATCTCACATCACCACCCTTGAAGGATGGTGTCAAAACTGGAGGATTAAAATAAATCCCACCAAATCACCTTTACCCTTCGTCGTAAACCCATGACTTAGAACCACACAGTATCCAACCCTTATTCCTGTCGAACAGATCCGTTACTTAAGACTGAAATCACAGAAAACTGCATGTCGAATCTAACTATTACAACACTTACTAGACAAACGGTCTTAACTTCCAACAAATAACAAACCAATCATTTGTATTATATAGTAAGGCCTATGTGGACTTAGGAGTTGAACTATTTGGTTCCACTAAACTATTGAGTTCCTCTTGTATCCAATCCTTACAATCCAAAATCCTTCGTAAAATCCTTAATGCTCCTTACTTAGTCACAAATCAAGTCATTCATCAGCACCTCAATGTTCCATATATTACCGATTTGACCAGAACCAAATACCAATCCTTCCATGATAAATTTTCTAACCAGCCAAACCCACTTGTTTCTAACTTGGCTTCTCTTTTATTACTTGATAATCCTCCTAGGCGTGGGTAGATTCTCCACGTCTATACTATCCCATTGTATAACTAACATTAAATTTACTCATTGTATATATTTTTAATACAGTTTTAAATATTAAATATTTTTTTCGCAAATCATCAGTTTCAATCGAATCCATTTTATTTAATTTGGATAGAAAGCGACAAATATAGATACTAGAAAACAGATTGTAGGTATGAAAGGCTCCTTGTAAGATGTACTAATTTAACTAACAATAAGGTTATGTCTCAAACTCAGTTTAAACGGCCATCGTTGCCCAGTAAAGTTTTACTGTAGATTAGTTAAACCTTTTTTTTTTGTAACGGGTTATAATCGAATTAAAGTGAGATTTCAGAAATCTTACTTAAAACTGTGTCAGTGCAACTGTCTTTAAACACATGCTTCAACCTTTCACAATATAATTTTTCATATAATAATAAAAACAAATCTAATTTTTAAGTCTCTTCAAGTAAAACCGAAAAAAGTAGGTAATAGAATCTAGCAGCAATGTTGTTTTATACATAACTCCATAAATATATTGAAGATGGAGAAAACGATCTCCGGACAGCTATGTGTCTTAATGAAAGCCCCATCAATTGTAAACTCCTACACGGGCGTAGAGGGGCGTTGATGGCCGAACGGTTGCGGGAGGGCGAACAGTGTGGGGGTTCAGTTCCCACCTGAGAAAATATTTATACGGTGATGGTTCAGGAAAATGCACCTTGGTGATGACGTTGGTCTTTCTCATTATAGTTGGAAAACTTTATACAGCAAGAGATAAGATCCAAGAGATTTTTTTTACAGGATTGATTCAATATAATTAGTTTATTTTACAATTATTTTTTTGTTTCATCCCTTTGTTTTTTTTTATCTTTTATTTGTTTTCACTATTTCGTTTTCTTCTTTCTATACTTTATTCATTTTCTCCTTTTTTTTTTTTTTGTTAATCTCTCTTTTTTCCTTTTCTATCCTTTTTTCTTTTTTTTTAAAATATTTTCTCTTTCAACCCAATGTGACTTCCCTCTTTTTTTTCCCTCTTTAAAATAAATTAAAATCTATACCACTACAACCCATGAAGGGTTAAGGGTGCATTACTTTGTAATGAAGTACTGTTATTAGACCAACGGTTGTGCAAGGATTTGGTCCGAATCATGCTCGACCGCTAGATTTTTACCCTTTTATTTTTAATTTATTTTTATCTTTTATTTGTTTTCACTATTTCGTTTTCTTCTTTCTATACTTCATTAATTTTCTCCTTTTTCTTTTTTTTTTTTTGTTAATTATCTCTTTTTTCTCTTTCTTCCTTTTCTATCCTTTTTTTTTCTTTTTTTAAAAATATTTTCTCTTTCAACCCAATCTGACTTCCCTCTTTTTTTCCCCTTATTATTCCCCTCTTTAAAAAAAATTAAAATCTATACCACTACAACCCATGAAGGCTTAAGGGTGCAATATTTTGTAAGGAAGTACTGTTACTAGATTTTGCAAGGAGATGATTTGGTCAGAATCACGCTCGACCGCCAGATTTTTACCCTTTTATTTTTAATTTATGAGGCTGGGTGTACCCCAGGAAGGCTTCAGAAGTCACAGGGTTGACTCACAGCTACAGAAAACATTTGTAATGAAACAGCAACAGCAAAAATAAAAAAATTGAAAAATACATTTTTTTCATGCAGAAATTCAAATTCAGTCACAATTTAAATTTATTTAATACTAGTGTTGTGTAAAACGTAATTTCAACAACATTTACAATTACTTAAGAGGAATATCGTTGATTGAACGTAGGTAATTAATAAAGATGGAAACTACTCAGATAGTATAAAATCTTAGATCCAACGTTTCGCACCACTTTGCAGGGTTTCATGAGGACTAAAAACAAAATATATTGTAAACAACACAAAAGCATAAGGTAACATGAAATATAAAACAAACTATGGTGTGTAATATAAAGTGAAAAATTATACAAACATAAGAATAGTAAATTTAAAAAAACAAAAATAAGATAAAGATAAAAAACAAAAAAGAAGATATTCTTTAAAAAAAATATTCTTTATCTTTGTACATCTGATTTCAATTTCCTTTAATTTACTTTGCTCATTTTTGTATAATTTTACACATATTTTTTACATTTTACCTATAATTTACTTTGTATGTTTTCTTATAAACTTATATTGTTTACAATATTTTTAGTTTAGTTAAAATAGTTAGTTAGCTATTATTAAATAGTTTTTATACTATCAAAGTAGTTTCCAGACAATCTTCCTTTTTTATTTTACAATTAATTTAATTTTATAAAATAAAATAACAATTGAAAATAATTTTAATTTGTAATTTCAACTACTCGATAAGCTTCTGTAATTGTAATTGTGGTCCGCAATTACAATCACTAGTCGATCCAAAGTAATTTCAATTACTAATTACCATCGAATTAAATTTTAATAACTTATTTCCCAACACTGTACAATGCACTTATTGTCATTCTATACTTACTGGTTTCACTCGCGATGAATTTGGATTATGCACGCCTGTTCCATTCACATGATGAAAACAATGCAATACAAATTAAGTTCATCTCATTAACCGATTTATTTATCTTTTCAAAGAAAAATTACACATCAATGTAAACGATATTTTTACTAATTTCAACCTGTGATATAAGTTGACGCTTTTGGTCCACATATGTCCGTATAGAATTGAGAAATGCTCGTTCTTTGGGTGATTTAATCACTGGGTTAACATGAAAAAAACTCTATATTATACATTTCTTCCGCTTTGCTTTAGTGTAGACCATGAGAAAAAACTTAAAAATATAAGCACAAATATAATTAAATATTATAAAAATTCAGATAGTAATAACTCTAATGTTTAAAGCTGGAAATGAAAACTTATTTTTTACATAAATTTATCCTTCCTTAATTTACCTTT
>NW_027108206.1:492915-495776 GCF_000696795.3 Halyomorpha halys
AATACATTTTTTTCATGCAGAAATTCAAATTCAGTCACAATTTAAATTTATTTAATACTAGTGTTGTGTAAAACGTAATTTCAACAACATTTACAATTACTTAAGAGGAATATCGTTGATTGAACGTAGGTAATTAATAAAGATGGAAACTACTCAGATAGTATAAAATCTAAGATCCAACGTTTCGCACCACTTTGCAGGGTTTCATGAGGACTAAAAACAAAATATATTGTAAACAACACAAAAGCATAAGGTAACATGAAATATAAAACAAACTATGGTGTGTAATATAAAGTGAAAAATTATACAAACATAAGAATAGTAAATTTAAAAAAACAAAAATAAGATAAAGATAAAAAACAAAAAAGAAGATATTCTTTAAAAAAAATATTCTTTATCTTTGTACATCTGATTTCAATTTCCTTTAATTTACTTTGCTCATTTTTGTATAATTTTACACATATTTTTTACATTTTACCTATAATTTACTTTGTATGTTTTCTTATAAACTTATATTGTTTACAATATTTTTAGTTTAGTTAAAATAGTTAGTTAGCTATTATTAAATAGTTTTTATACTATCAAAGTAGTTTCCAGACAATCTTCCTTTTTTATTTTACAATTAATTTAATTTTATAAAATAAAATAACAATTGAAAATAATTTTAATTTGTAATTTCAACTACTCGATAAGCTTCTGTAATTGTAATTGTGGTCCGCAATTACAATCACTAGTCGATCCAAAGTAATTTCAATTACTAATTACCATCGAATTAAATTTTAATAACTTATTTCCCAACACTGTACAATGCACTTATTGTCATTCTATACTTACTGGTTTCACTCGCGATGAATTTGGATTATGCAGGCCTGTTCCTTTCACATGATGGAAACAATGCAATACAAATTGAGTGCATCTCATTAACCGATTTATTTATCTTTTCAAAGAAAAATTACACATCAATGTAAACGATATTTTTACTAATTTCAACCTGTGATATAAGTTGACGCTTTTGGTCCACATATGTCCGTATAGAATTGAGAAATGCTCGTTCTTTGGGTGATTTAATCACTGGGTTAACATGAAAAAAACTCTATATTATACATTTCTTCCGCTTTGCTTTAGTGTAAATCATGAGAAAAAACTTAAAAATATAAGCACAAATATAATAAAAATTCAGATAGTAATAACTCTAATGTTTAAAGCTGGAAATGAAAACTTATTTTTTACATAAATTTATCCTTCCTTAATTTACCTTTATATACCTTATTGTTGTAATGTTCTTTTTTTTTTTTTAATATTTATTTATTGCTATTTAGAACTGTACATTATAATACATTTAGTAAATCTGATCTAAGTTAAATTGGAGTGTTACAGTCGTGTAGAGAAAGTACCTATTGGTAGCACTCTAATGACATGTTACATTAGCTGGTCTCGTGCCCATCTTCTTTTCAGACGCCTCGGAGGATTGTCAGGAATGGAAGAGGATGCAAGGTTAGAAACTAAGGGGTTTCAGTGGTTAGGGAGTTTATAATGGAAGGAGTGATCTGGTTCGGGCTAGATCGGTTACATAGGTAACATTAAGGTCTTTATGTATGATTTTATTTGTGACAAAGAAAGGAGCATTGAGGATTTTACGAAGGATTGTAAGGATTGAATACGAGAGGAATTCGAAGGTTTAGTGGAGCTCCAAAGCTCAACTCCATATGTTCAGATTGGCCTTATTACAGTCATGTAGATTAGTCTTTTGTAATGTGTTGGAAGTTTAGACCGTTTGTCTAGTAAGTGATGTAATAGTCGAAATCGACGTGCAGTTTCCTTTCTTTTCAGTCTTGTGTGAGGATTCCAGGTTAATAGTTTGTCCAAGGTAGTGGATCTGTTCGGCAGGGGTAAGAGTAACATCATTAAATGAAACTGTAGGACAGTCGGTAGGTTCACGACGAATGGTAAAGGTGATTTGATGGGATTTGTTGGAATTTATCTTAATATTCCAATTACGACACCATTCTTCGAGGGTTGTGATATGGGACTGGAGATTTTGGGATACAATTAATGGGTTATTATTAACAGCGAGCACACATGTGTCATGTAATGTTCTTAGTTGTTTTTTGTATTTCTTAGTCCTGGTGACTGCCAGATCCGTCACAACCGTGAGGATTGTGATCTTCTTCATTCTTAAATTATACTTTTTAAACTAATTTGAAAACAAATTGAAAAAATTTTTCCTTATTTTTAATCTTCAGAAAATCTTACTCTTCAATCAATCTGATTCATGTTCACAACACATATTTATATATTTACCGTGATTTATAAAAAAATTCAAGCCATCTTATTCCACTCAGCTGTATTAATATTTCTTATTTTCAATCCGTAACAAGCTTTTATCCTTTCGATATTGTCTTATTCCCCGACCACAGATCAATTTTATCAATTACCTTACTTAGCACGGACCGCCCAAAATTTTAAAACAAACTACTTTTAACTAAAAAAAAGTAGTTCCAAAAGAAATTTCACCAATGTTTTGAGATTTCTGTTTCTTTTTTACTACAAAACCTTTGTCTGTCTTATGTTTACGTAAATTTCGAAAGCGTATATATACCAGTTCAAAAGCAGAGAAACAAAAATGCAAATGTTATAAGATATATAATGCCATGAAATCTCTGAGCATGTTTATAACAGAAGTGAATGGAGGATAACTAACAAGGAATTATATAATGCATATTTGGAATATGTCTACGCCCACTCGTTAAACGGAGGCTTTTAGGAAACTAGAGGAATTCGTCTAATTAATGAGGTTTAGGGAAAAGAAAGCAGGTTGTATGGGTTTCCCAGCCATGTAATTGAAGAAGAGGTAGACCAAT
>NW_027108206.1:496586-512192 GCF_000696795.3 Halyomorpha halys
ATGCAAGATTAGAAACTAGGGGGTTTGAGTGGTTAGGGAGTTTATAATGGAAGTGATATCTGGTTTGGGCTAGATTGGTTACATAGGGAACATTAAGGTCTTTACCCTTAAAATTACATTTGTATTTTATTAATATATTTGTTGAATATTTAGTATTGTTGTAAAATATAGATTCAGAATGATAATTTCATTATTAAAGAATGAAGCTCCTTAGCTATCAATTCAACTCTAGTAGTTATTAATAAATTGATTAATGGAAACAATTAACAAAGTTGATATTTTTATTATTAAAAATACAAATCTAGCCAATTTAATTTTTATTAAGATTCAATAAATCGTCCCAAAAGAACATTTATTACATTAAATAATAGAATTTGTTTTTTATGATATTCTTGTAAAGATCCTAAACTATAATTTCCCAATTGATATAAATAAAGCATTGCACTCAAACAGTAACCCTTTACATTGCAGTGATTTCAACATATTTAACATTTAGGCTAAATTAAAAATAATTAAGGTGTATCTAAGATTAGGAACCAACTAAGATTAGGAAACCTGGAGTATATCTAACCATACTATGGAAGCTGAATCCTCACTTTCAAGGCAAACAAACTCTCTCCATTCTGCTTAAGCTATTTCAATAATGGTTTGTACGACATCCTCCTACATTGTCCAATATTTAAAGAAAATAGATAATATATCTTAAAGCCTCCCATATCCGTATCTTGCGACCTACGAAACATCCAAAATATATTGAACATTGGCAATGAAGTTAAATTGAATAGACACTATGTTTACATTGTAACATTATGTGATAAGTTTGACACTGTAAGTGGTATATAAATAGTGGCATGTAAATAGTTTTATAAGCCCAATTAATATTTTTACTTATATTATCTTTTAGTTGACTATAAATAATGAAAATTTTCACAAATAAATATATATTCTATTATATTATATTTGTTTTTCAGTTAAGTCGGAAAAATGGCTTTTGGTTGAGTCTGGCACCCAAGACTCCTATACAAGATCCGTAAATTCCCACCCACTACATATTTCCTCATTATCCGGTATACGCTCGATTCCGGCTGTTAAAACATTTACTAGACATACGTTCTAAACTTCCAAACCATTACAAAAGACTGATTATAAGGCCAATCTGGACATACGGAGTTGAGCTTTGGGGCTCCATTAAACCATCGAATTCCTCCCTAACCCAATCCTTACAGTCCAAAATCCTTAATGCTCCTTACTTTGTCTCAAATCAAGTCATCCATCAGAACCTCAATGTTCCATATGTTGCCAAGTTGGCCAGAACCAAATACCAATCCTTCTATGATAAACCTCCCAACAACCCAAACCCACTTGTTTCTAACCAGGCTTCTCCTTCATTACCTGATAATCCTCGTAGGCGTCCGGAAAGAAGAAGGCCTCGAGATCTTCTCCTTTAGAAATGTTATTGGACTTCTATCAATGGGTAGATTCTTATGTCATATGACCTACAGCAAATTTACTTGTTGTATATTTTTATACAGTTGTAAATAACAATAAATAAATTATAAAGAGTTGAAAAAATGTTTGTCTGCTCATAATTGTCAAAATTATATCCAGATTTATGGATATTATAATATCTATAAATTGGTTAGTTGTTGAGAAATAACTAACGATGCACAAGCCCATATTTTTGACAAACCTGGAATATTCATTTTAGAACTATCGATGATAATTAAATCATTGAAGATCATTACATACTTATTGTTAATTATTTCCTAATAAATGTTCAATCCCTGTATATATACATATATACAAGTCGTAATATTATTCAGCAATAATTGCAATTTACTGTTGACGCTCCAATTATGCTACAATAGTTAATCCGACTCATCATAATTTCAGTCGCTTCAGCAGTTAACCTAAATTCTTGGCAGCGGGCAGCCAGTTCCGTCAAGAAAAAGAAATGAACTACTCATTTTGAAAGCAGGAAATGTATTTTAATATTTTATTTAATATATAAATAGTACATTATTTATAATTTATTTCATATATTACTTGACTATAAACAATCATTGAAGGCTCTTAAAATTTTAAATTTTTTCTATCAATGCAAATATATATATATATATACAACAAAGCAGTGTACTGTGGTATGGGATTGGATGCTCTCGACTATTTCCGATTTCACAGTCTGTCTCAGCTTTTAAAACATTTATTTTAATCGAAAAATATAATTTTTCAAGATCTCAGAACTTCTCCTAAATACATTCAACATATAGCTAAGAGAAAGTAAAAATAAAATTATAAGAAATCGAAGTTCGAAACACTTGTTCAACTTTACAAAAAGTTTCAGTTTGAATATTTAACAAGCACTTCCACAATTAGATTCATCGAGAACTTTTACAATTAAGTTTTAAAATACAAAAATCATCGAGAACTTTTACAACTAATTTTAAACATAAAAGTATGACGAGAACTTTTACAATTAAGTTTTAAAATAAAAATTCATCCAGAACTGTTAAAGTTAAGTTTTAACATAGACGTTCATCGAGAACGTTTACATTTAAGTTTTAACATAAAAGTTCATCGAGAACTTTTACAATTAATTTTAAACATAAAAGTATGACGAGAACTTTTTCAATTAATTTTTAACATAAACGTTCATCGAGAACTTTTACAATTAATTATAAACATAAATGTTGAACGAGAACTTTTCTTAAGATAAAGTCTTCTCAGAACAATACAAGGGCTTTTTCAAAAGCTCATTAAGTATTAAAATAAAAATTCATCCAAAACTTTTATAATTAAGTATTAAAATAAAAATTCATCCAAAACTTTTATAATTAAGTTTTAACATAAAAGTTCATCGAGAACTTTTACAATTAAGTTTTAACATAAAAGTTCATCGAGAACTTTTTCAATTAAGTTTTAACATAAACGTTCATCGAGAACTTATACAATTAAGTTTTGAAATAAAAAATCATCGAGAATTAATACTTAATTAAAGAACTGTAGAATACTTAATTAAAGAATATACCTTCGATAAATTGTCTTTATTCGATATACAACTATTTGTTTATAGTTGACATCAAACTAATGTATAAGAGCTGTTTATTTCTGCTTCAATGAACGTCGTAGCTTCATCTTTTAGACGTTGTGCTACAAATTACAAAAGGTGGTGTAACAAATTCTAAATTGTGGCGGGTTATTTATTGCGATCCCAAGCGCAATCTTTTGAGAGTTTGGCTATTTGAGTTCATCCAGGTTTGTTGTAATGATTTTGTTTTTATTCAATTCAACGCCTCAAAAACATAGTTATGATACCAAACTCGATTATAATTTATTTTTTACTTTTTCTCATTAAATTGTGATTTTTCTACCTCCTATTTTGTTTTTTTTTTATTGGGTTCATTTTAGTTTCAATTGGTAGTCATTTCATAGTATCAATTAGTCATCTCCGAAAACGGTTTGATTGCTCTGATTTTATTTTGATTCAATTTAGCATCTCAAAGTAAATTTTTGTTGTAAAATTTGATACCTCAAACACTATGAGATTTTTTATAGTGCGCCGGTACGTACCACAATGAAATAAAATAATATTTTGGAACTTTTTTTCCGTTTTTTGATGATGAATATTCAATTAAAATTAAATTAGATAATTAATTTATTTCTAACAAAATGTGTATATTCACTTAATGACTAACCAGCAACGCCTCTAGAACAAGTTACAAAAGTAGTCTTGACATCGAAGGTTCAAAAAGTGAGCCTTTAGGTAAAAATTATAAAAAAATTACTCAATGAACCAAAATTTTTATTGGAATACGGAATCCGAATTTCAATTTTACAATTTCGCGCTCACCGGCTTCGCAACAAAAAAGATAAGAATTTTTTTTTCCATTTTTCACTTATACTTGGAAAACTAAGCCATATTTCTTGTATAAAAATTCAATATAAAATTAAAGCTGACCAAAATAATTACTAAATAAGTATAATACGATTAATTTTCAGTGATACCTCTAGCTCACTAAAATGAGTTGGGTTCAGAAAAAGCTTCTATACTTTTCTATACTCTATACGCTCCTGAAAATTATTTTTGAAATTCCATTTTTGTAATGCGCTCTAACGACATCGTATGTTAGCTAAAATTTAGTTATTGCTATTCACAACTGTACATTATAATACATTTAGTAAATTTAATATCAGTTAAATTGGAGTGTTACAGCCGTGTAGAGAAACTACCCATTGATAGCACTCAAATGACGTTTTAGATCAGCACGTCTCATAGCCATCTTCTTTTCAGGCGCCTCGGAAGATTGTCAGGAATGGAAGAGAAAGCAAGTTAGAAACTAGTGGGTTTGGGTGGTTAGGGAGTTTATAATGGAAGGAATGATATCTGGTTCGGGTTAGATCGGTTACATATGGAACATTAAGGTCTGTATGACTTTATTTGTGACAAAGTAAGGAGTATTGAGGATTTTGGACTGTAAGGATTGGATAATCTGAAAATTAAATGTAAAATACGCATTTTGTGGAAAATATAGTCGATTTTAGTTTTATTTGACTTCGAAAAATGTCCGGTTTTTCAGTAATAAGCAAAAAACTGAAACTGTTTTTATATGTTTAACAGCAGTTAAGGTAAGGAACCCAAAAATAAACTTATAGAATCGTTGAGAAAAATACTTTTGTGAATTGTGATTCGGAAAACCCTTTGTTGGCTGGACTTGAGAACTACAGGAGAAAAACCAGTTTCGAAGCAGTATGATTCCATGTTTGTAGAAGTAGGAAAATCTTTCTTTACTTATTTTGAGAAACTTAAAGTAACTGTATTAGAAACAAGTTGCAACATCTGCTTAAATGCATCATAAGGATTATTAAAAAAAAAAAATCTATATTTTTAATTCTACTATCTTGTGCCGGTAAAAAATTAATAAGACATCAATTTGTTTTTATTCGAACCCGCAATTTATTTTTTTTTTTAATTTACCATGGCGTTTAGCAAAAATGCTCGAGAAAAAAAAATTTTCCTATTTAAAATATAAATTTATAATTAATTTTAAAATGAAAGGGTTTAAACTGACTTAGATGAAAAATCTAGCCAATTGAGTGTGGTTTTTATCTATTGACCGAAATAAATTGTCGATGAACATAAAAAAAAAATTATTTATTGGTTTTATTTTTCGAAATTTCTAAATATAAGCTACGATATAATGTAAAAAATTTTTAGTTGTTTTTTTTCTCTATAAGACTGCTTCATGAACTCTAAAATAGTGTTGTATTAATTTTTTAAAAACAATTTCTAAAACGTTCCTAAATTAATCACATGGTATATCATAAAAATATAAGATTTACCGTCGTAAAAACCTTTATTATAGAGATTTTATTATTTTTTTTTATTTTATTTTTTTTTTACAGATTTTAGAGCCTGTAATTTTTTTATTATTTTGACCAACTCTTTCTGCCACTTATTGAGTTGGCAATTATTTCTGAAATCAAAGAGTACTTATCGTTGCACATCACTCACGTTCCACCTTAGTACTTACTAAGGAAAAAAAAATTATTTTCAAAGAGTTCGTTCAGCAATATTAACGATACTTATTTATAACTCGTAATATAAAATATTTTTCCTGTCTATAAAGTTATAAAAGAAATACATATATGATATAGTAACAGTTTAAAACTGATGTCTGACAATGTTTCAAACTTCTAATATCAAAAAATAATATAAATATTCTAAGTAAATTAGAATCAAAATCCGAATGATATAAATATTTATAATTGAAAATAGCAAGTTTATAAGTATCTGAATGT
The DNA here is from genome assembly GCF_000696795.3 of Halyomorpha halys. Lineage (NCBI taxonomy): Eukaryota > Metazoa > Arthropoda > Insecta > Hemiptera > Pentatomidae > Halyomorpha > Halyomorpha halys. The sequence continues at coordinate 502,386 of NW_027108206.1, forward strand.
AAATTATTGTATATTCAAGGTTGTTCCATTGTCCAATTGACATTATAAATTATAAACAGTCTGTAAACCGTAAGGTGTATTAAAATTTTGATGAGAACATGAAAACCACTATTATTATCCTTTCATTAATTCTAGATTATCCTTACGAATAAAATTAAATTTGTCACAGCTATTTACTCAGCCCAGGGAACGCACGAATGACAAATAATAAAAAATATCATAAAATCAGAATTTTTAAGTAGTTATTTTTTCAGTAATACGTTATAACACAGCTATTTTTTTTCTAAATGGATTAAAAAGCTTAACTAGACTAAAATAAACAGAAAGTTATTAAGTTAAAGAGTAGGAATGCCGAGATTTATTTTGTGGATCCACCGTAAAAATACGAACCAGTGCGTAGAGTTTGGTGTCTCACGCTACTACGGCCTAACTAGATCTTTACAACTAGATATGCTACTGGTTACTTAGCGTCACTAGTACAATGCAATTTACTTAAAACATCTACATAAATTTCAGGTCAACGAGTAATCACTTAGTAACAACTAATGTGCCTATAATAACAAGTTAGAACAGGACCCGGTGTAGGTTAATTACCACACCGAGACACATTACAGGTTACTTAGATCACTCAGCTAGGGCCACAACAGGTTACCTGGGACTATAGGTTTCTTAATCGAGGCAATACTGCAATAACTTATTGAGGGAAGAAAAAATCTTAAAAAAATAAATTTTTCAACAATTTCCCAACTCTCTTATTGGTTGAAGAATATTGACCTAGCGCTGGGCTGCACCACAGTAAAAAAAAAGAAAAAAAAATTAATTGAATAATTAATAAAAGAATAAAAAAAAAAAAATTGGTGATCCTTGGGGGCAGTGGCATGCGCGAACCCCAGCGCACTACCCCACTGTTCCCGCACCCCGTATGCCAGATATGGCAAGGGAGGGGGAAATTAAAAAAAAAAAAATAAAAAAAAAAAAGGTTGAAGAATATTGCTACAAATTAAATATTTTTGGAAAACTGACCTCTCTAATTTTCTCTTTGTTTATCGAAATTTCTCAACCTTTTGGGAATTCGAAACCTTCTCCCCTTGTCTCTACTGTAAGTAAGTTACTGTTCCTGAAGACACCTAGATACACAACAGATTACTTCGTACAGCAACGAACATCTCAGCTTACTTAGGATAGCAAGGTACACAACAAGTTATCAAAGGCCCTTGTACAATAAAAGTAGCTCAAGTAGTGGCCATTTTTTTTAACCATAAAAAAACTGTTTAGAAATTTGTTTAACTGTTAGCATTCACAATGGCAGTGTGTGTAAGCACTTTACGAAGTGGTGTCACTCTTTATGAAGTGAGAAAAGAATATTTCCTTCAGCAATTACCCTGACCAGAACCTACTTTACCTCTGCAAATTAAACCGTTGTAACTGTAAATTAATTACTCTCTTGTGTAATTAAAACGAATCAAGAATGAGCTGAGGGTAAGACTAACTTCAAGAAGTATTGATCAGTTTATCCTCGAGGCTGATAGAAACTGATATAATTAAATAAATTGACTTTTAGTAGAAATAATTCGCGTCTTGGCTAATAAAAAACAAGAAAATTATCTCTTGTCATTTTTATTACTTTTCAGATATTAAATAAATTGATGATTTTAACTAATGTTAAAACGTTAGCGTTGTTTATAATCCAAAGTTGTTTAAAAAATAATTTTAAGGGCCCCATATCTAATCTGTAACGCCCTCAGGTCTGAAAAAAAGGCAGTTATCTCACCCCAATTTTTGATTACTTTAATGAAAACTATGTATAATTACTAGTCAAAACTAATGAGTCTGCCAAGTATAGATGGGGGAATCAAAAATGGCGACTGTTTCAAAATCTTAATATATATTAAAATATTAATTTTTCATTCGGAGCTCTATATCTTAAAAACTACCAACAACACTAGAAAATCTAAAAGAACATTATTTAAAGAAGAGTAAATTTTCTGAAATATTAGCCCTAATAGAGCTATTTAAGTCTAATATAGCCTTCTCGAGATATAGCCTTTTAAAAAGCAACATTTCATAAAAATTAACTGAAATATCAGTAGTTAGTTAATTTATTTTGAGAATTCTATATCTCAGGAACTATGTGACGTAAAGATGTCTATTAGCAATCAAATTAAAGCTAGTTCAATATACTATAAAGTAGTTTATGACTTTAACCTCCGCAGGAATAGTAGTTTTCACGATATTTGTTAAAATAAATTGATTTATAGACGTTCGGACAATAAGTTTGATTTATGAAAAACTTTATTTCAGAAACCATTTGATGTATAGATGTCTGCCACCACTTAAATTAAAGCTAGTTAAATTTACTATAAAATAATATAATAATGTTTATCTTTGTAGGAGTTGTAGTGTTTATGATATTTGACAAAATAAATTTACAAAATGTTGATTTCTAGTTGTTCCTATAAAATGTTGATTTTTGAAAAAAATATATCTCTAGACTCATAAGACGCACATATGTCTGCCAACACTCAAAATGAAGGAAATTTAACTTACTATAAAGTAGTTTAGGACACTTATCTTCGTAGGTTTAGTAGTTTTTATGGTATTCACATATGGAAATAGATTTGGCAAATGAAAATTTGTCCGAACAACTATAAATCAATTTATTTTAGGAAATTTATTGAAAACTACTACTCCTACGTTAATAAACGTTATAAACCACTTCATAGCCCATTGAACTAGCTTTAATTTGAGTGCTAATAGACATCTGTACGTCAAAGGGTTTTTGAGATATAGATTTTTCAAAATAAATTCACAGACAAATGATCGTTCAGTACGTTCCATACAACATTTTTATGAAATATAGGTTGCCTAAGACAGCTAGGTACCCTACTTGTTATTTAGGGCTGCTAGGAACACTATAGGTTGCCTAGGACAGCTAGTTACTCAACAGGTTAGCTAGGCAGCTAGGTAATCAACAGGTTACTGAGAACAGCTAGGTAATCAACAGGTTAGCAAGGACAGCTAGTTAATCAACAGGTTACTTAGGACAACTAAGTACAAAACAGGTTAGTTAGGGCTGATATGTACTCTACAGGTAACTTATAATAACCTGGTACTCCTCATGTTACTTAGGACAGCTAGGTACACAACAGGTTGCCTAAGACAGCTAGGTACGCTGTTTCCTAAGACTCCTTAGGATAGCTTGCCACAACACTGCCTGACTTAAATGAATATTTCATTTCGGTTCCTATCAAATTCAATATTAATACATATTACTACCATATAAATAAATCTGGAATTATACAGTTTTTTCATCTATACTAATTAATTTAAATAAGATAATATTACATAATATAGTGAAAATATATTAATATAATATCAGTACATCATCTGTTAAGAGATTGATCATTGTCATAGCAATATGAGATAGATATAAAATGCGTTATTGGCCTCACGCACACACATATATATAAGATTGATAACATAGTATAGTTTGTTATTAATAAAAACTCTGGAGCAATATATAATAGAGAGCTGTTGGACGGGCTTGGAACAAAGCAAGTGAAAGTTGGCTGTTGCATAACTGTGTAGCCACGGCTGGAAGAACTGTGTCAGCTGGCTCACTCCCTACATCTCCACATCTATTAATTTAAAACAACAAATAGTTTCAATTCCGATAATAATTTTCGGTCATTTATTTAAAAAAAGAAAAAAAGGAATGTCCTCAAAACTATTTCAAAAGACGCATAGAACCTTTTACATCCTACAAGAAAAGAACATTAAAATAGAAAAAAATAATCTAAAAAGCGAAATAAAAATTTTATACTTACAATAATCGGTGTTTAACGCCATATGCATAATTTACATCTGTGGGCATATTTCATTTAAAGCAATGGGTGATTCATTTGATAAAAAAATAATATAAATGTTTCTTAATATAGGTTCATTCATTTTTTTTTTCATTAATAAATTTTAATCTCATATGAAAATATATCGTTCAACATTGTGACAATCATATATATTATAAATAAACCATCAAGTACCACAGAGAGATTAAATTTGAGGAAAAAAATGAATTTAAAATTTAAGAATAACAGATCGTAACTATTATCTTATAAATAAATACGATAAAAAATTACAACCTAAAAATAAGAAGGAAACAATTTTTTCCTTTAAATGAATTGATTTTTCGTAATAAAACGAAACAATTGTACAATAGCTTGGGATGTTGCTCATCTTATACTAACTGTAATCACCTAAAAAAATAAATTCGGACAATTTAGTGAGAAAATATAATACAAATAAAAAAAATTGTTTTTTTTTTTTAAAAACAATCGTGGATAGATTATCAATATTAAAACAATAAAATATTCATTAATCCAAATTAATTTCCTGAAGTCGTTTTATTTTACATTCTACACACTATAAAGTAGTATAACTATGATGATGGTGGTGGTATTATTTTATACCTGCTAAAAAGCAACTTTTTATTGTTCAAATGTCATTTTAAGAAGTATATATATATAATAATATGAATGAAAAAAAAAATCTTTTTATGAAAGATGTTCCACGTGGCTAACTCTTACTCAACATTATTTCATCATTTCTGATGATCTTTTCCCTTTCGTTGCTCCCGAATCGACTCTGACTTTTTTTTCGGACCTTTTCAGTAGGGAGTGCAACCCATTATTCTGACTTGAGTGAGAGGCAGGGAGAGAACCACACTCAAAACTTATTCGAGTAAATCCCCGAAATATGCCATGGATATCCTGCGAGTCGATTAAGAGTCACAAATTCCACTTTCTCCAAAGAATGGATCACTGTTTTTACTCGAAGAGGAATTATTTCGGAATAATCATAAGATCTTAATTCACTTACTAGACAAGTTGTAAAATAACAATGATTCCTGACCATAGTTATATATATATATATATATAAAGTACTTAGCTTAAGTAAGTCCCAAACTTGAGATAGTTGTCACTTTTACAATTTTCTTTCGACAAAAGGAAATACAATAAAACCTCTACCTACGGACATCCCTCTCAACGGACCATTTTTAAACGTCTTTGCCTGGAATTAAAGATATTTAGAACCTTTGGCAACGGTCAACCGTCTGACACTAGATATTTGTCACTGATAAATTTAGCCCTCTGAACGGAGTTAATTGAAATTAAGAAAACTATATTAAATAGTTTTATGTTTTGATATAAATACACACATACGTTAAAATAGATATATATCTTAAATTATACCATATATAATAATAATGTGCAATCATGTATTTATTATTGTTTCATGCTTTTAATCGGAAAAAAATAAACTGGTTCTAGAACCAGGCGCTGTCAATGCAAAATGAAATACTCCCGTCAAACACTTCTCGTACGGAACATATATTTCCCACTAAATAAATAATTGTAAATAAATATTTATATATTGGTTGACAAAACCTTTAACGTATGAGAAATAATTTCAGTTAGAGTAACGTGATTGATCAATTGTTTAGCCGTTCTTTAACGTGACAATGACGTGATAGACAGTATACATCAACGTTCTTGACTACAAAAAATACTTTACTAGCAATAACTTAAAAAAATGGAAAATAAAAATAATAAAAATCAACAGTTTTTTTTAAAATTTTAATTAATCTATTCATGTTATAGCACTAATTAGAAAAGAAAATGTATGACATGAATCGAAAACACCATAGATTATTCCTAGTTCGTAAGGGTTGTTGATAAGACCAAATTCCACAAACGAATTTAGCATTACACAAACTGCTGTCTCTATTTCTCCATTTATTTAATTAATAAATTCTTTCATAGTTCATATATACAAATTTTCCATTACTTTTACAATGTAAAACGGTTAATTATTTCAAATGAATAGAATTAAAAGTACGTTAATTTTATTTAACAAAAATCTGTTAGACACAAGTTACGTTATAAAGACTGGAAGTGTCCCAGAAGGATTTTCCCAACTCAAGAATAGATATGGATACTATCAATAAAGGTAACCATTTAAAAAAAAATCGCCACTAATTCAAACTAATAATAAACAACATGCAAGTTATTTTAATGCTGATAATTTCTATGAAAATTAAAATCGAGAGATAATGATAAATAATATAATCACAAATGAGCTACTAGGGGAGATGACAAAGGACGCAAAGAATTAGAACATAAAAAGAGTCATTAATGGCTCAGGACCGGAACAAGGGAGAGAGAAAAAGAGGGTCATTTCGGGCGCCAGAATTCAGGGAATGACATTTTATTTTTAAATGTAGTAAAAAAAAAAAAAAGTTTTCTAATAATACTTTTAATGATTATATTGATGTTAATTCATCGATAAAATATGTTAGTACTGTAAGGTGATGATATTTATTTAGAAATATATTATCTAACATACAGTCATTGGGAAGGGCTTTAATTGGAGAGAGGAGCAGAAAAATTAAGCATGTCCACTCACGCTAAAATCTTAGTTCCTACAAATAGAAGTAAATATTAAACTAAATATAAAGTCTAAAGTCGACCCCAGTGGAGCGGTCCCTCCCCGTTCTCTGTACCCCTTCAGCTGACCCAACTCACTCACTTCTAGTGCCATATGGCAAAAGGAAGGACTTTTTATATATGTGTATATATTTTATATTATTTATTGTCTATATTGTATTACTTTTTAGAAATACATAATTCGAAGTAGGAAAAAAAGAAAACAAAGAAACTAAAAAGTGGATGGTAAAATGGTAAACTTCTATTTCTGCAGCGGTCCCACAAAATGAAAACTTGACTCCCCACCATAGTAGTAATAGGATAGTGGTACCCAATAGATAGCACCCTACTTAAATTTAAGTTCTTAGATACGAAAGGTACATAATTCTTTATCTAGTAAAAAAAGTCTATGTTGGATAGTAAACTTTTGGTGAGGATAATATGGACACCTACCTTCGAAGATAAATATATATACATATTTTCTCCTTACAACAAACCAAATTTATTGATTAAAAACAAGGTTTTAGTGCAGAATTACATATTTTTCTAATGGACAGAAAAAAAAACTTTTTATTTGCATACGATGAACAATTTATGAGAAAAATATTTGCTACCATTAATATTTTACAATTAAAAATAATATTTGAAATATTACAAATAGTGCATACTTGAATTAATATATAATGAATATCTGAATTAATTTACACTAATACATTTAGGAAGAGTATTGTCATATTAACAATAACCCTTTTTTTAAAAAAAAATACTGTTACTAGATGTCTGAATGAGGAAACGTCATTCTATAGAAACGGTATGGGAACTACTTTATAACCATCACAAACAAAAATTAATACAACTTACCTCAAAACAATATTTGAAAAACTGGAAATCAATTCCGAAAATTTCTTGACTCAATAGGTGCAAGTAGACAACTTTTTTTTTTTTTTTTTTTTTTTTGGCATTGGACCCTATATGTGAATTACTGAATGAATCCGGAATCGGTTAGACAATCGCTTAATATGGAATCAGAATCTCTCATTCACTATACATCCATCTGGATCATGATCATGATGGTTAAGACATTTTTTTGATTTTGGTAAGTGGTTTTTGATCCATCTTAAAGGGAGGAATTAAAGATCAATGCAGATTTGAAGCTCAGAAACAATTAAACTAAATCAACTAATGAATTTAAACACTTAAACATTTGAAAATGGAAAACAAATAATAAATATTTCCAAGAATAATAAAAAAAGGGATTAGGTTAGTAGGCGCCAGAGGCGAAATTTTAGAAGTGCTTCCTTCCTTCACCCAAAATCGGCCAGTGGCCTATTTTCTAAATTTTGCGATTTTTATATGTTTTTATTGTCACCAATCGCCGATAAATCACTAATTTCAAGTCGTTTCAATGTTTATTATAAAAAAAAAAAAATACACTAGCTTCAGTTTTTGGCAGTCTTCCAACTCGCCTGAACCCAGCCCTCAAAAGGCGAATCAGAAAAATCCACAAGAAATATCTTTCAATTTATTATTTAATTGGAGTTATTGATCGGGTGAATTAAAAATTGGTGAAATTGGAGGAGCAGAAATGAGAAAGATAAATAGGAATGAATTGAAACATTTGTATTTGTTATACAGACTAAATTAATTGTAAAAGGAAACCGTAGGGAAAAAAAATTGTTTATTATATCTTATTATTATATATCTGATTATACCATGTATGTGTAATTTATATATACGGATTGATAAGTATGCTGTGTGAGATAGCAACCTGATGTATTTAGGCAGCATAGATAAATAATGTATTTCTCTCTTCTCTCTACATTAGGTTAGCACCAGTCTTACTTACGTGTAGCGCGAAACTTAAAAAAATGACTAAGCGATTCATTTTTTTAAGTTTCGCGCTACACGTAAGTAAGACTGGTGCAAAGAATTATTCTTACTCCAGGAAGAAAAAGACGAACCAAATGAGGATCTGATTTCCTCAATTGAGGAATTGTGCTTATCACGAAAGGCTTTGTTAGAAGAGCTGCCAAGAACGAGGAAATATTTTAAAACAGACTTGTCTACTACTATTACGGAATTTTTAAAAATCCTATCAACTTTATAGGCTTCATATTTTTCTTCGTTACAGGGCACAATCGAAAAGGATGGTACATAAGATTTCTTTAAAATCCATTCATAGCTTCATTTAGGTGTCGGATAAGTGTGAGCCGTGTCAATAAAAAAATAAATACATTATACAAACACACACAAACATACAAAACAAGAACCATATATTAATTGTTAATAAATAATAGGAAAATTCTAAACACAAATATTTTATCTCTAAAATAATGGCAAACAACTAATCAGTTAATGTTCCATTAATGCAGCCATATTCAGGATCGAAAACATCGCATCAGGAATACGCAGCCAAAAAACATCTCACATCGACGGTTTAAAAAGATACATCAACTAGAGACAGTATATCCATCTAATTAATCACAGACATCACAGAAACAAATAATAAATTATGTAATTAGATGCCATGGAGCGATTTATTGTTTCTAGTTTGTCTTTTTAGGCTGCTGAGATGAGCTGTATTTCGACTGCATTAACGTGATCTCGCGTAACTAAGCCTGAATAGGAAACGATTTGCCTGAATAGGCGAAACGTTGACTGGTTAGTTTTTTTTTTTTTTTTTTTTTTGTTTTTTAAAAATTTATTTCATGTGAAATAAGGTCACATACGTCTACACACAATCTTAATTCTAACCTGATCATTCCTTATATTTTGTCATTATCTATCCACTATAAGAAGTATTATTAAGCCACATTGAGATAAATTATACTTTATAATTAATTTAATTATTAACAAATTTCATTGAAAATGTAATTACATTTTGGGTTCGTTCTATGATCATTTACGAATCCCGAGTTCGCTAAGAACTTTAAAAATAGTATATTGGTAATAAAACATTCTTAGATTCTATTGGTATTTTAAAGGCGATTTTAATTATCTTTTATCGTTTTCTATTTTTTATTTTCATCTCTGTAGCATTAAACCATTACTTTTTCTAGAATATGCATTTCAAATTGCATACTACTAAATTTTCCAGTGTATGTGCTATTTGTCTTATATAATATATACATACACGGTTCAGGCATTTACGTTAAAGATAAACTGATTATTTTATAAAAATTATTAGAAACACAAAAGCAAACCCTTAATATTAAATATGTATTTATGTAATTTCATATGATCTAAGTTATAATGCTATTAAATGACCAATTTTATATTTAACTTGAAGAAAGTACTTACATTTAAAAAATAAATAATAATAAAA
>NW_027108206.1:512579-517370 GCF_000696795.3 Halyomorpha halys
TCAATAAAAAAATAAAATAAATAAAGTTTAAAAGAAAAAAAAAAGAATCTTAAAGAAAAAATAATAAAAGAGACATTAAAACTATGAAAATATATTATCATAATAAAATAAATATATTTGTATAAAATAACTTACATTATCAAATAAAGCAAACATTTCTAAAAAAAAAATTTACCACATATTGTCAAAAGTAATTCTTTCTCACTACACATTTAACAATTGGCATATTTAAATACGAAATAATTAAATATTTTCAAGATTGGTGACATCATTAATTAGTTATTTAAAAATAATATTTTATATATGACCTATTTAATTTATATATTTATTTTTTCTTTTTACAAAGATTATCACAGGTAGGTAAGACACATTTAACAGGTAAACTAACGTACAGTCAACAGTATCAGTGATCTTACAATAGATATATATATTTATATTCATTAATAAAAATTATTACTTCTTTTATAAATATAGATATCGAAATTTTATTTAATCATCTTTTACATAAATAATTTCTAAGTACTTTACTGTGCGTTCGTTGTATGTAAGTCTACTCTGAGACAACTGGTGATAAGAATTCATTTTTTCATGTAAGGCATTTCGTTCTGTTATTTAGCAAGAGCTTTAATTTAGAGGTTTCATTATTTTAAAAGGACTAAATTGATAATTAAAAAAGGAAATTTCAATATTTCTGTGTCCTGCTTGAATTTTCAGCATCGGCGAAACAAATAATCCCGTTTCAGAAACATAAGACGAAGAGATGAAATATTATAAAATAGTAAGGATGCGTTACTATCATTTCAACGTGCTATTTCAGTTTAATCGAAAACGAAAAAAAAAAAAAAAACCATAAGAAACGTATTCTTGTGTCCTTTAATCACAAAACTGATAAGATTAGTATCATGTGATTGGAGTACTAATTATTAAAATGGTTGACAGATATTCTGTTTTCCAATTGGTCAAGGTCATCCTATATCCAAATGATTTGTTTTTCCGAAGCAAATCCTAATAACATCCATCTGGATTACATATTTGTCAAAGCAGTAAAAACAGAAATGACTCCTTTTCCTCAATACAATAAAATTGTATTTTTACCATAATTTATAATTGTAATAAAACACTCATTAAATTTATAAAAATACTTTTTTTAATTAATTGAATGAAACAGAACTTTTAAAGCCATTTAATAATTGACAATTTAAACAAAAAAATAAAAATAAAGATTAATTTAAAACGGTGATAAACAGGCCAACAGTAACTGCCCTTAGAACAAGTAGCCGATTTGAAATGAAATGTTTGTGGTATTTTGCATGGATAGATTAGCTATGTGTAAATAATTAGATGCACACCAATCCATGCTAATAATAATCAACATTTCCTTTTAAAAAACAATATTAATAGCCCTTGAGTATTTTATAAATATACTAAATAAAAACAAAAATTTATCCAGTCGAAAAAATAAATTGTAAAAACATTTAGAAAAAAATAAGAAATGCTATATCAAACCAGGTAATTGTCTAGAGACCTTTCAAGCAAGTTACTGATTTTTATGCCAAACAATTTACAATTAAAGGATTGTTCTAATAAAACAGTAATCTGGAACCAACTGAAAAAGAATGTACTCGCCTCTAAATATCGAAGCACTGGTCACAAACTCTTGCTGGGATGTTCCTTTCAGCAGTCTCACCAATTTACAACACACTTGTCACTAGGCAATAAATGGATACAGCTCTCAGGACAATGTTTCTTTTCTTTGAAGCTAAACCAGGGGCTTTATATATTTCAATAACAGTCATTGCTACAGAAGAAAAAAAATATATATGTATGTGTATTTATAGAGGTTTATGCATATGTAATTGTTTATGTATATATAAGAGTTGGGGTGCGTGAACGCCCGGGCGTGTGTTTATGTTGGTATATGCTATTTTCCTAGTAAGGTTTATTGAGAAAACATTACCTCTCATTATCCGATATGGTATATGAGTTCATATATATTTATGTAAATAAATATATATATATGATCTCTTGTAAGGGGACGATATATACTGTACATATGGTAACTATGCAGAGAATAGTCAATTCGAGTTCAGTGCTGCTGGTAAGACTCGAGGTGTTTGTTGAGTTCCCTATGGAGGTGTTCTGGGAGGACTCCGACTGAACTGAACAGAGATCTAAGCACGTTCAGTTCCTCGGTGAGCAATTCTATTCTTTTTTGAAGGCGCTCATTTTCCTTCATCAGTAACTTCACCTTCTCTTCAGTTTCCCTCGAACGCATCTTGGCCTTCTCACGTGACTTCCTCACAGCTATGTTGTTCCTCTCTCTGCGCCTCTTGTACTCATCCGTGTTCTTGTCGATAGACTTGGAGTGCTTACGGAGTTGGTTCTTGAGCATAGGCGATGCGAATGCCCCAGCATATCCCCTGAATTCCTCAGAAGGTTCCTCTTTGACCTCTGGAGGCTGGAAATGTACCGGTTGAGGAACATAGGCTAACCTTTGGTAGCGGCCAGCTTGCTGATGTTGCTGGACCAAAGGTTGTCCTTTGGGCTGTAAGATATCTGTGAAAATACCTTCTCCGAACTGGCTGTCATCTATGAGGTTTTGCAGATCTAGAGATATCTCGGGGCTGTTGAGGTCATGAAGTTCAGTATACCTCTTGACGGCGTGAAGTTGGCCGGGTAGAGGTTGCTGCTGATGCTTCTTCCCCTCCCCTAGAGGACTGTCGTACAGCTGCGGTGACTCCATGGCCAACACTGAACCTAGCCCAGCCGGCTTTCCCCACTCGACTGTCCTCACCTCCCCACCACTACCCATTCCCTTACCCTCACCTACAAGTTATCCTTATCAAATCACGTCCCTACAACTTGCCCACTTCCACATTTTCCTTATCTCATCCATTATATGGAAAATTTTATCAACGAATTTATAAGATTTACATTATATTTGAAATTATTGAATATTAATCTAGCAATACGTTTAGATATATCGTAAAAAATTAATTTTTATTACTTAATAGTCAGTACAAATTTGCTTTAATATACTATGTAATTTAAAAATAAAATTTTTATACATACAATACATTTAATGAAAATTCGTATTAAATAAAAATGTATATATGTAGTTATTTAAAGACAAATTAATTCTTATGTCTATATAACTTAGAAAATACATGTTATTAAGAAATCATATTTCATTGTAATTGTAAGATAAAGAAAAGAGAAGAGAGTATATTTAATATTTAAGCCGACTAAACGAAATATATACGGAAAATTATTTTTTAAAAACTGACAGCTATCTGTATGATTCATCTTTGTCCTTAATATCGAGTTGGAAATGTAGATTATTTATTTCAAATAAGGCAGAAAATAATTGAATAAATTTAGGAAGGGAATAAATTGATAAATTTGGCGAGCTACTTCACCTGCGATCAGGTAAGGATTGTTAAATAAACATATCTTGCTTTTGACGAATTTTATTTTATTTGAAACAAATGAATTCATATCATTTATCATGTCTATTTATATTTAGATTTTCAATCAGCTATTGAAAATTAAGTAATTGATTGCTGGAGTCAATAAGACGTATTTAAAGTCAAACATACTCTATAGCGGACGACCTTCTTAACGGACAATTTTATTGAAATCCAGCTAACAAGATACAAATTTAATACATTTGAACCCTCTATAATGAAACCCCTCCACACCGGACGCTGGCATTCCACATAAGCACTTTCCACTCCTAAGTAACGATTTCAGAACTAAATTTAAATTATATTAAATTTATTTTAATAGTAAATACCACTAAAACCCCCTAGTTTCTAATCTTGCATCCTGTTCCATTCCTACCAATCCTCCGAGGCGCCTGAAAAGAAGATGGCCACGAGACCAGCAATGTAAAATGTCATTAGAGTGCTACCAATGGGTAGTTTCTCTACACGCCTGTAACACTCCAATTTAACTTGGATTAGATTTACTAAATGTATTATAATGTACAGTTGTAAATAGCAATAAATAAATATTTTAAAAAAAAAATAGTAAATACAAATACTGTTTTGGAGAATACATTACCGAAAATTCGTATCAAATAAAAATGTAAGAATGAAGTTATTTAATGGCAAATTAATTCTTATGTCAAATAATTAAGATTGTATATGTTAGTTATAAATCATATTCCACACTAATTGTAAAAATAAAATTAAAAAAGAAGAGAACACACTATTGTCTTAACTGTACATTCATTATTAGATAAACAAAAATTCTAGACATCAATAATTCACGAATTTACATGAGCCTGCATTAATTATCATTTTTTTCTTTTATTGTTTTATTCTTAATTTCCAGTCCACTTTCTCAAAAAATCATTCCAGTAGGCATGAGACATTCAGTGTATATAAAAAGGAATTAACCGACCCCTCAAAATTTGAGGTCTTATGTTCCATGATAAGTGGAATCAAAACAATCAAATTGAACAAATCCGTCTATCTGTATGGACTTGCGAGTTATCACGTATAATATTATAAATATAATTCAATTGAATTATAAAATAAAAGTTAGTATTTGAACTGTTTGAATAACGGACAAAACTATCTTTTCTAGCTGTACGTTACGTAAAGGTTTCACTGTATGTATTAATACTCAAAATATCGAATAGATAAAACTGTTAAGTCAATTGTAGTATTCAAATATTTAATTGACAAATAATTTCAATTTTTCAATCGGTGTTAAATTCATTTGGGTCTACGATACATATTACTGTAATTATTTAAGTAGTATATATAGTATATATAAATATAT
>NW_027108206.1:518580-519893 GCF_000696795.3 Halyomorpha halys
TATAAATAAATCTTTTTAGAATTTAATTTCTTATAAGAATCCGTCATCTTGGATTACTTAACCAAGAAATGCTTCAATTATTGTCGGATTCTTACGGGATTGGTGGGTGGGTTAATTTTTTTTTTCGGATTCTGATTGTTAATGATGAAAAATGAATTTTTGAAAGAATTCATATCCCGTACTTTTTTTATCCAAGGCGTAAATCCCCCCAAAACAAAGTTAACAATCTCTTTAATGTTTTGACGATTTGCATGCAATAAATCGAAAAACTCCAAAGAACATAATTGTTACAAAATTTAATTTCCTATAAGAAGCCATCATCATAATCTGAGTCTATCAAGAAATGCAGCAATTATTGACGAATTCTTACGGGATTTTGTTCTTTAGAGTTTGTCGATTTATTGAATGCAAATCGACAAAAATAAAAAACATTATTACTGTTTTTTGTTTTGTTTTTTGCGATTCACGCAATTTTATAAGTCATAGTCAATTTATGGGCGATTCCAAATGGTTTTGGTGAAAATATGTTGAAAATTTTTCCACTTTAAATTGCCTAACGCAAAATTAGATGCATTTAGATGTCTATCAATAAGACATACGTATAGATTTGTTTTGATAAATCATACATAGAACATGCACTATTTCCAGCAGGTGTTAAAATAAAAATAAATCCGACAATCAGTATTATTAGATAATTTACTCCCGACTTTGGGAGATGTTAATATTTGAGCAATTAATTTTTAAAAAAAAATTTTATCTCCGAAGGAAAGGAAGCTCTGAATAGTCTTTCGGCATGTTTGAGGATTCAGAAATGAAAAAATGAACAGGATATGAACAAAAAAATACATCCTTCATAATTTCTTATTCCGTTTTGATCTAACAAATTTCAAGCTAGGGGACTAATGTATTCTCAAGATGTTCAGCCGTTCTGCCCCCACACTCTATCGTTTAAAGCCCCGTTTTTTTTTTAGATATATGAGTCTTCAAGAAGAAGATGAAGAAGCAGAAGATATTTCGTCCTTTGATATCGACTGCCTTTCTAGAAGAAGAGGAAACTATAGAGAAGATGAGCATAGGGTGAATTAATTTAAATGCCGACAAGGTTGGGTAAATTTATTTGATTAATGAATAATAGTTTATTTCTAATTTATTAGCTTTTATTTATTAGTCTAATTTGTATAATTATTTATTTTAAAATAATGTTCATTAATTCGTAGTTGGATTAGTTGTAAAATTCCTCCTATATGTATATATAGTATATATAAATATATATATATACATATATATACAAATATATAAAGTAAATTTTTACC
>NW_027108206.1:521264-524044 GCF_000696795.3 Halyomorpha halys
AGATTATATCTCTATAATTCTGGTGATACGGTGACCGGAAAGGAAATATCGGACAACCTAGTGTTCTGCCAGGAGTACACCCAAAGACTACGTGGGGTTCGAACTAAATTTTATTTTAATATTACTTTTATATTCCTTTGTGCAGTAATGTAAATAATAGTTGATAAGGTTAATCATTTAAGTTAAAGTTAGGTCAACCTATAAGTTCTCACTGTTTTATTAATTGATATGAATTATTTTCTTTCCTTTTTCATTCTCTGTACATATATTTCTTCTTATCATTAAACTTTTGTACATATAGTTCTTCTGTTCATTCTTATGCATGTACACTGCTTTCAATTTGTTAATTTTACCTATGTTTTTTTGATATGTTTACTTAATATTTCGATAATTCAACTGGTGGAAGGTAACACCCCTAGATTTTCTGTTATCTACATGTAAAAGTATTCGTCAGTGGTTATAATTCGATTATTATTTATATAAGGGTATATTGTTTCGGGGTTTTCGTTATTTCCAAGGAAAAAATAACGTCTAAGGAGCAATTTATTCTTTATTGTTTTTGTCTTTTTTCCCTTTTGGCGATTATACTTATTTTTTTTTTTTTTTTATTATTTTCCTTTATCTCACCCCCTTCTCCGCTGAACGTGGGCAAGTATAAATGATAAATATATAACTAAGGATAGATCAAAATTTATAAATGGAATCTAAGGTTCTATTTTATTTGTTTCTCTCATTATTTTTAAAGATAAGTATATCACGACTAATTTCACTCATTGAATCTTACCTTTTTTTACCGAAGAGTCGACATATATCTTACGCATCTTGTACCTTCAAAGGTGTCGTTGTGATCTTGTGATCCGTTAAGATGTCAACTCTACAATGTTACATTACCAATCATAGCGTGTTTCCAGAAAGAAATATTTATCAAATAAGTTCACCCTTTTTTTTTTTTTTTCTTGGTTCCTTCCTTCTCCCCTCTGCCTAAGCCCATGCAATCATTTCTATAACTTTTCAAGCGTTTATAAAAAATATTACACTCGTTTTTTTCTTCTAATATACAACATACATATATTAATATAAAAGTACTTAATTATTATTACTGAAATACTTACACATATGTTTTCACCAAGCACTTTGATATTTAGCTTTTTAGCAGAGGAATCTAGGCAAACAATTATAACGATATCTTAAATTTTAAACAAAACGCGTTAAAAAAAAAAAAAAACAAAAAAAAAAACCGATAAGATTGAAATCGACTAGAAAGTCTTATTCTTTATCTCATACAGTTATCTCACTTATTTAACTCCTCAAGTATATTCAGTAGTCAAGTAGAGTTTTTTTATACCTTTTTTAAAAGAACGCAGTTGCAATAGGTTTCTATTGAGTTTATTACAGGTATTTTATTTTTTTTTAATTAAGCTGGTTTAAGATTTAAAATTGAGTAAAATTAAGATGAGTAAAAAAAAGTTTCTTTTGCGTTATTTCCATCAACAAACGTATTTTTCCATTCGATTCTCTACGACAAATACCTTATCTCCCAAATATTGTACATACGTACTGGGCTCTGTTTCACAATAAAGTACAAACTAATGCTATCAATCCTGTAGTTTGTATTTATTACGATTTCACTAACTTATACAATTCTGCAAGTTTTTATTTTATTTATTTTTTTTTTACTTTTAAACTCAAGGCCAATCTGGACATATGGAGTTGAGCTTTGGGACTCCACTAAACCTTAGAACTCCTCTCATATTCAATCCTTACAATCCAAAATCCTTCGTAAAATCCTCAATGTTCTTTACTTTGTCACAAATAAAATCATACATAAAGACCTTAATGTTCCCTAAGTAACCGATCTAGCCCGAACCAGATATCACTCCTTCGTGTCATTAGAGTGCTACCAATGGGTAGTTTCTCTACACGCCTGTAACACTCCAATTTAACTTAGATCAGATTTACTAAATGTATTATAATTTAAAGTTGTAAATAGCAATAAATAAATATTTAAAAAAAAATATCGGAGGATGATTTGGGACGGTGGGAAGAAATAATCGTTTTGCAGATAAAATAAAATTCAGATAAATAAATGACAAATTATATTTCACAAGCAACTATCGGTTAATTATCATTATATCTTCACTAATTTTGAAGGTTAATCAGGTCTGTGTGACTAAGCATTTTTGATAATTAAATGCTTAAATAAAAATCCGAATTTTCTTTTTCCAAATATTAATTTTCTCAAATATAATTTTCAAAATTACTTTTAAAAATCATCGTAATACTGCGGACGAAGTAGAACTCAAAAATGTGTATAGCACAATTTTCACTTATGAAAATTCGTACATAAAAATTTCTCGAGGTGAACATTATTTTTGTTCCTGGTAAAAATACAATAGTTCAACAATATATAACGAAGCCGTGACATATGAATGTGATCGTAAAAGATCGGAAGAACGTAAACTTGTTTACTCTTTTAGTTAATCATCAAAATCTTTAATATTTTGTATTTATTCGTTTCTTGATATTTCTAACAAAATATAAACTGGTTTTTTATTTCAAATAAACAAAATTGAATGTATTGGAAGAAGATAGTTGACCGTATGAAGTAGGTTGGAGGAAAATACTCCGGGTGGCGGTCAATAAAGGTGTCAAAATAGTAAAAGAAAACTATTTTATAACCAACTTTTCGTCCCACTTTGCAGGCCTTCGCCAGGGCTAAATAAGATAACAAGATACAAATAATATAAAAAAAAAAAAAAAACAAAAAAAAAAACCGATAA
>NW_027108206.1:525210-528611 GCF_000696795.3 Halyomorpha halys
TGGTAGAATGAGATGTTCTAAATCCAAACCTTTACCATATTAAAAAATAGCTTTAATGAGTAGTCTCCTACAATTTATGTCTAGATCTATATTGAAAACTTATATCACACCTGGTTACTAACAATTTGTCTCTAGTCTACCAACATGTATATTTCCTCATATTGTTACTATTAATATTTTATTATTTTTAGTCTTTTATATACTTTATAAACATAACAATATTTTTTTTATTTTTAATCTTCTGTTAATTCTAAAATGTTTGTATCTTGTTATCTTATGTAGCCCTGACGGAGTCCTGCAAAGTGGGGCGAAACGTTTGGTTAACAATAAATAGTTTTTTGTTACTATTTTGATACCTTTATTGACCGTCACCCGGACTATCTTCCCTCGACATTAAATGTATTTTAAAGTAAGATTTTTTTAAAAAATCGATATTTAAGGCCTGTTAAACTATTAGATTAAGACCTAGCTGATATTAAAGAACACTTAATTGTACATTGACATGCCGAGTTTCATTAAAATCATTAGAGCTGTTTTTGTGAAAATCCTAAAATAGATTTGCAAAACGATTTCTGGTAGGACGATTTAAAAAAAAAAAGTTATAATATTCCAGGCATACATCAATCTTAAATACATAATTTCAGATATATTTTATAGAGCTTTATGTTTCTGAGCTAGGCTGTTCACACACTCAGAAACAAATACATATATAGACCATGTTGCATAACTTGTGACTTTGGCCTCAAAAAATACTTTTTCGTGCATGACTCGAATTCGAAATTTTGCACTATAGCAAAACTTCCACTTACTATATACTACATATAGGGACAAATGAAAGTAAAAAGTACATATAGACAAAATGGTCCGATCCTACACAGATAAGCATAAAATCGATATTTTTTGTTTTTGGTTTAATAAGAAGCAATAACTCATAGACTATTTGAGTTAATTAATTTAGAATAATAGTATAATAAATTTTCTTCAGACACAATAATAATTTGTTACAATCATTTGATAGAGCTTAAAAGCGGCTAAATATAAACAGTGTTGTTTTTGTAAAATATTGAAATATTCCCGATTAGCTTCTCAGCGGACAACAGATTTTCAAAATCCAGAAGTTCCTTATTTAATAATGACCAAGTCCGTTTTAATTATGTTGTATGTTACAGAATAGGGTGTATCCGTCAACATTTTTGTCAAAAAATTATGTCATGTAATTTTTGCCTCTGCATTGCATCAGTGTTTTCTGCAAAAATAAATATAATTTACTAAAATACTCTTCCTATTTACATAAAATATGTGAATTGAAATATTTTATGTGGGTATAACATAAAATAACATGAAATGCTCCTTTACAATAATATGAATAAAAAAGTATATTTAAAAAAAAAAAAGTATGGTATTAAAAAAGTCGTGCAATAAACATAATGAAAAAATCGTCTTGTAGTTTTATCAATAATTTTTAAATTTTGAAAAAATATTATAAGTTAATATATAAATTTAAAAATTTGTTTACGATCTCAAATTTACTTAAAATAATAAAAATTATTAATGAAACCACTAATTTTTTTATACATCTTAGTAAAATTTACTTTTTATTTATAAAAACATTTATAAATTAAAATATTGAATGTGGGTATAAAATATGAAGTTTTCCAAAAAAAAAAAAAATACATTTATTAAAGATTTTTATATATATCGTATAGTGCACAACTTTTATAATTGACAGCTCATATTTCTCAAAAAAAAAGAAACTGAACAAATTGATAAGAATACCATCACCCCAAACATAAAATCTATGGAACAAAACTCATCAAACGATGATGAAGGATATCTTCCTTCTTTTAAATGTTGTTGTTATCTATTTTGTTCTATAGCCCTGATGAAGACCTGAAACTCAGGTCAAAACGTCGGCATAAAATAAATAAATATGGTTTTGTTTATTTATGTTGTTCTTTGTTGACCGCACCCCCCGACAAACTTCTCCAATCATTAATCTACGGTCAACTATCTACACCTCATTCTCGATATCTTCCTTCGTTCATATCTCATTTTTCTAGTTCTGGACCTCCGAATATGCCGAAAGACTGTTCAGAACATCTAAGAATTTTTATACAGGGATTATAATTAATTTCAAAACATTACTTTTTAAAATATTTAATAACTCCGTAAGTCGGATGTGGTAGGAAGAGATATTTTGGATTTCTTTGACAAAATCCCTTAAAATAATTTTAGTAAAGTCCTTTTGTCGGCACATTAATGTAATGATTGAATTTGTGAAAATGTATCAAAATGAAAAATATAAATCCTAAAATAATTTGTTATAATACTGATTATAGTGATTTTTATTTGGATATTTTCACACCTTCTGGAAATATTATATTAACTATATATAATTGACATATGTAGATCTATTTCTAGATGATCTCAAAGTCCCTTGAGGTTTCTCTGAGAATTTTTCTGGAGGTATTATAGTATTTTCCAAAGTATTAACTATTTCTGAGGTACGACGTGATAATTTTTTTCATTACTGAATTCGCGAAAATTTCTCGACTTACAGAATTTAAATCAGGAAGTAAATTACGACATAACAATAACTATCTGAAATTCTGATTATTTATTTTATCTTTTTTTTAGGGGGGGTTGACTGGAATACCTTCTGGAAATAGTACATTTAAAATATATTATTTACATAAGATGATCAAATAATATTAATTAGGCCCGGACTTATCTCATCATTAAAGCATTTACTAATAGCTAGGGAAGCAGTCTTAGAAAAATAAAATTAATAATTAATTATACAGAGCAACATAGTGTTATAAAACAATAAAATAAAAATAACTAAGACTGTCGAACTTCGTGAATTGTTAAAACTACATACGAAAATGATTTATCTAATAATATATGTACACTAAAATAAAAGAAAAATGTGTTTACTTCTTCTTTATTTATTCTAATACAAAATATAATTTCTAAATAATATATATTTTCCCAGATATTTGAGTCAAGAATTATTTGTGATTAAATAATACGTACATAACATACCTAATGCTAAAATTTATATTATATTTTTATATACTATAAACTTACATTAATGATATAAGATAATCCGCAAAAAAACAGTATTATATATGCAAATTTCCCAAAATTAATGACCTAAAAATTTAGTTCTGTAACCATGAGTTTGTTCATAAATATTTTAAAACTCTGTTTTAGAGAAGTGAAAGTGTTTATGGAGAATATAATTAGTGCCACGTCCGGAGAGAAGGGGTTCCGCAATAGAGGGATTCGAATGTATTTGTACTCTGTTAGCCGGGACCTTAATAAAGTTTCCACTATTGGGTGTCCTTTAAATTTCAACTATATTATTATTAATTTTTTTTTAATATTAACATTATAAA
>NW_027108206.1:528661-530874 GCF_000696795.3 Halyomorpha halys
TAGAACTCCAATAACATTTCTAGAGGAGAAGATCTCGAGGCCATCTTCTTTTCAGACGCCTAGGAGGATTATTAGGTAATGAAGGAGAAGCCATGCCAGAAACAAGTGGATTTGTGTGGTTGAGAAGTTTTTAATGTTCTTAAGATAGATTTATATAGTCAGTGGTAGAATGTTTGCTTTTTACTGTACAGGACCTCTGCATAAAAGCTCATACATAAGGTATACATCTCCAAACAATTTTTAAAATTAGTTTCTACCACACTTAACACGGAAAAGCATTTTTTGTATTCCTAAAAATGTTACTAATTAGATAATGAATTTTAAAAATTAAAGAATTAGATCTTTATAAAGTTTATAGAATAGCAAATTAAACAGCATTTAATTATGCGTCAAATGAAAACCAAAGGTTTTGGAAGTAAAGGTTACGTAAGGCATAAGCTAAAATTATAAAAAAAAAAAAATATTGATTCATATAAGTGACTAAAATATTGATAAAAATATAAAACTGAAGCTAAGAACCTAAACGGCCATTATACTCATATTTTCAATAGAACAAATATAAGAAAGTGAGTTACAACAAGGAATAAGATAAACGAAACAAAAGGAGATATTCCAAATGTGACAAGGTTGTGCCAATAGTACCAACTCATAAAGTTAATAATATTTTCTTAATATTCTGTTAGTAAATTAGATTACATTACAATTAATAATGTAACATATAAACTCCTTAATATTGATTATAGCTATAGAATTTATTATACGATGGATAAATTAGGGTTTAGTGATATTACTTCTATTCCCAGCTTCTTGACTCAAACCTAGTAGTACAAGAGCAGGGAAGAAAAAAAAGGCAGTTATCTCACCCCAATTTTTTATTACTTCAATAAAAACTATGAATAATTACTAGTCAAAACTGATGAGTCTGCCAAGTATAGGTAGGGGGAATAAAAAATGGCGACTGTTTCAAAACCTTAAAAAAACATTAATTTTTCATTTGGAGCTCTTTATCTTAGAAATACCAACACTAGAAAATCTAAAAGAACATTATTTAAAGAAGAGTAAATTTGCTGAAATATTAGCCCTAATAGAGCTATTTACCTTATTTATTAAAAAAGTATAATTACATTCACTTACCTATATTTTAGATAAATAATAAGGAATATTATGATCGAGAAAAAGTTTGTAACTGAGTTATCAACGGAAATATACGTTTTAACGTGTTGACTACGAGATAACTCGTAGCTTCCGTTCCTACTATGAGTTATCCGAATTCTTACTACGAGATAACTTGTCCTTGGCAAGATCGCTAAGAACAAGTTATCTCGTTACTGGTAGTCAACGTGTTAAAGTTTCGTAAGTATAAACAACCAAGTCTGTATTTGCAAAATGGTATGTATTTATTTTATTTTTTATTATTTTTTTTTATTTTTTTATTTTATTTTATATGGTGTGTATTTATTTGAACAGCCTTGCTCAAAAAAGAAAAGTACGAAACTTAAATAACGTTTTTAAGGTAGTTACTTACCTCGAAAGTTGCATAAACATTTTCGTTAAAATCATCTACAGCATTTAGTGTGTTGTGTACACTTACTGTTTTATGTAAAATTATGTACTGTCTTTTTCAACTCTTCACATGAGAAATAGTTTGACTCAGAAACAGTAAGATGAGCTGATGTATTTATTTCCTTTTTATAAATTCAGTCACCAGATAAACAAGTTTTATAACGACAATACATTTTTTTAAGGTTATTATGTTTCAATCCTCCCAGGCGCCTGAAAAGAAGATGGCCAGCAGACCTCCTAATGTAAAAACGCCAGAGTGCTACGAATGGGTAGTTTCTCTACACGCCAGTATCACTCCATTATAACTAAGGTCAAATTTACTAAATGTATTTTAACGTACAGTTGTAAATATCAATAAAGATATTTTAATGATAAAAAAAGTTATAATTAAAATGGCTTGTAAACATTATTTAATGAGGAAAATTCTAGTTAAGTTGGGAAATCAGATCAAAATCGTTGAAAAATTTTAGATTTGAAGTTTCCAATTAAGGCTTAGTATAAATTTTCTCGTAAAATAAAGTATAAAGTAAAATAATTAAAAAAAAAAATATCAATACTCAAAAAAATCACTGCCAGATTTTCAAATTAGAATGTTTAGAAAAATAAACAAGGAGAGGAATACGCTTTTCAGCGCCGAATATACTCATAAA
>NW_027108206.1:531193-535672 GCF_000696795.3 Halyomorpha halys
TAGAACTCCAATAACATTTCTAGAGGAGAAGATCTCGAGGCCATCTTCTTTTCAGACGCCTAGGAGGATTATTAGGTAATGAAGGAGAAGCCATGCCAGAAACAAGTGGATTTGTGTGGTTGAGAAGTTTTTAATGTTCTTAAGATAGATTTATATAGTCAGTGGTAGAATGTTTGCTTTTTACTGTACAGGACCTCTGCATAAAAGCTCATACATAAGGTATACATCTCCAAACAATTTTTAAAATTAGTTTCTACCACACTTAACACGGAAAAGCATTTTTTGTATTCCTAAAAATGTTACTAATTAGATAATGAATTTTAAAAATTAAAGAATTAGATCTTTATAAAGTTTATAGAATAGCAAATTAAACAGCATTTAATTATGCGTCAAATGAAAACCAAAGGTTTTGGAAGTAAAGGTTACGTAAGGCATAAGCTAAAATTATAAAAAAAAAAAAATATTGATTCATATAAGTGACTAAAATATTGATAAAAATATAAAACTGAAGCTAAGAACCTAAACGGCCATTATACTCATATTTTCAATAGAACAAATATAAGAAAGTGAGTTACAACAAGGAATAAGATAAACGAAACAAAAGGAGATATTCCAAATGTGACAAGGTTGTGCCAATAGTACCAACTCATAAAGTTAATAATATTTTCTTAATATTCTGTTAGTAAATTAGATTACATTACAATTAATAATGTAACATATAAACTCCTTAATATTGATTATAGCTATAGAATTTATTATACGATGGATAAATTAGGGTTTAGTGATATTACTTCTATTCCCAGCTTCTTGACTCAAACCTAGTAGTACAAGAGCAGGGAAGAAAAAAAAGGCAGTTATCTCACCCCAATTTTTTATTACTTCAATAAAAACTATGAATAATTACTAGTCAAAACTGATGAGTCTGCCAAGTATAGGTAGGGGGAATAAAAAATGGCGACTGTTTCAAAACCTTAAAAAAACATTAATTTTTCATTTGGAGCTCTTTATCTTAGAAATACCAACACTAGAAAATCTAAAAGAACATTATTTAAAGAAGAGTAAATTTGCTGAAATATTAGCCCTAATAGAGCTATTTACCTCCAAAAATTTTCGAGATATAGCCTCTTTTAAAAAGCAACATTTCATAAAAATGTACCGAAATATCAGTAGCTAGTGAATTTATTTTGAAAAATCTATATCTCTAGAAATATGTGACGTACAGATGTCTATTAGCACTCAAATTAAAGCTAGTTTAATGAGCTATAAAGTAAATTATGACATTTATTTTCGTAGTAGTTGTTTTTATTAAATTTGCTAAAATAAATTGATTTATATTTGTTCGGACAATAAGTTTGATTTATGAAAAACTTTCTTTCAAAAACCATTGGAGGTACAGATATCTGTCTATACTCAAATTAAAGCTAGTTAAATTTACTATAAAATAGTTAATAATTTTTATCTTTTTAGGAGTAGTAGTTTTCATGATATTTGACAAAACAAACTTAAAAAATGTTAAATTCTAGTTGTTCCATAAAATGTTGGATTTTTGAAAAACATATTTGTAAAATATAATAAAACGCACATATGTCTGCCAGCACTCAAAATAAAGGAAATATAACTTTATATACAGTAGTTCATGACACTTATCTTCGTAGGGGTAATAGTTTTTTATGATATTCACATATGATTATAAATTTGGCATATGAAAATTTGTCCAAGCAACTAAACATGTATTTATTTTAGCAAATATCTTGAAAACTACTACTCCTACGAAAATAAACGTCATAATCTACTTTATAGCTCATTAAACTAACTTTAATTTGAGTGCTGATAGACATCTGTACGTCACATAGTTCCTGAGATATAGATTTTTCAAAATAAATTCACTAAGTACTGACCTTTCAGTACGTTCCATACATTTTTATGAAATATTGCTTTTTAAAAAGCTATGTCTCGAGAATTATTGGACGTAAATATCTGTATTAGGGCTTACATTTTAGAAAATTTACTCTAATTTAAATGATGCTCTCTTAAATTTTCTATTGTTGCTGGTAGTTGTAAAAATATACAACTCCAAAAAAAAAATTAATTATTTTTAACATTTGAAACAGCCACTATTTTTTATTTCCCCTACCTATACTTGGAAGATTCATCAATTTTCGCTAGTAATTATACATAGTTTTCAATTAAGTAATCAAAAATTTGGGTGAAATAACTGCCTTTTTTCTCCTCTTGGGCTCTTGTACTAAAACTTCCTATGGAAATGAGGGGAGCTTCCAAGCCTTAGGAAGCTTCTACTTTTGAACTAATCAACAAATGATATATACATAAGAAAATATACTTTGAACTAATCAACAAATGATATATACATAAGAAAATAGACTTTGAACTAATCAACAAATGATATATACATAAGAAAATAGACTTTGAACTAATCAACAAATGATATATACATAAGAAAATAGACTTTGAACTAATATAGAATAAATATAGGAATAAAATGAGGATAATGAAACAAGTCAATCAGGTACAAAAAAACGGAACAAGAAATATTATTCTGAATTGTATATTTTTCCGTTTTAATGGTATAATTAGAGTTTAATACTAATGTTGTTTCTAGATATTTATTAATATGGTGTTTTTCTTTAGCAAAGTCATTAAATATGTATTATATTAGCAGAAAAACTTAATCATTAACCATGACTAATTTAGTTATTTTACTAATGATTATTTAATTATTACCAGTTGAACAACAATTCAGTTAGCGAACTCTGATTAAAACTAGGTATTTTACTCAGTTTAAATAAACATTTTGACCTCATCTTAAATTCTTCAAAATTGAACTTTTTTCATCTGGAGAAAAAATTCATATTTCAGGAATTATTGGACATAAATGTGTCTATTATTAACTCAAAATGCAGCTAGATAAATACATTTTGAAGTAGTATACAATGATTTTTTTAGTAGGAGTTGTAGTTTCCATGATATTGACCAAAATAAAGTTTTTAAAAATCGAAATTATTCGGTATTAAAAAAAAAAAATTGTTTTTGAAAAACCGTATCTATCGATTAAACATACAGGACGCACATTTTAGCAAATTTGCTCTACATTAATAAAGATTTGTATAATATTTTCCTTCGGTTGATAGTTTTCAGGTTATTGGGGATAGAATGAAAAATTAACGGAAATTTTTGGGATTTTCATAAGCTGGATCTACACGTCAGACACTTGCCACAAATCCAAGACTTGTGCAGATGCTTGGTGAACAGAGGAAGCAACAAAAGTCGCTGTCCACACACTTGTTTCGTTTTTTTTTTTTTTATTTGTTTCGGCTATTACATTCTATTTACTCTATTTCCATTATAAAAAGGAATAAAATAAACATAAAAAAAAATGAAATCAATCGTAAATACCAGCAATATAGGTTGTAGATAATAAAAATGTATATAAATAGTATTGCATAACCTATAAATACGACCTTTGTCCTAGACTTTTTGTAAGAAACTATTTATCAATTACCTAAATATATGATGTCTCTATTTATGCTATATAAAATCAAAAATAAACTGCTAAAGTTAATTAAAAAGATTTTACACAATGAATTTACACCGAATTGATAGAATTTTAAAATATATAATTTTAAACAAGGGCTAATTATTGAATTCAAAAGTCGGGGAAATTCTATAATTAATTACTCGGAGAGCACACACACCAAAGCCCTGCAACGTTGGCTCAATTAAAATATTTATTACTATTTGAGTTTTATTTTACCTCACCCGGTAATATTGTATATTAGAGTGTAAATGTGACTAGAGACTATATTATTTCATTTTATTTATTTTTCATACAGATAGTTTGATTATGTTCATTTTGTTTATTCTTTTGTTTGTATATATTTTAAGAGAGATTTTTTATTTATTTATTTATTTTTTTTATTATTTTTTTTCTATTCATTTATTTATTTTATTTTATTCTAGTATGTATGAGATCATTCATCACTATTACCTATTGCCCACAACTGTGTGGCAGATTGTAATATCTATCAATAAATAAAAAGTATTAAAAATAAAAATTTTACCTCACCCGGACCATATTACATTTATTAATACACACGGTCAATCAGTGATTTTCCAGTAAAATTCTTAAAGTTAGTTTAAACTCAAGCAACATATTAAAAATCAGAACTAAGCTCATTTTGTAACATCATCTTCCACAAAATTGCATTTCGATCGATGTTCTGGCAGCTCCCAACATTCGTTGTGAGGTATCGCGCTCTCACAAAATCTCCCAAAAATTGCAAAAAATACTCGGAAATATTTACTCGATGTCGGCTTCATTTTTTTTTTAGTTTCCTCTGGGTCAGTTCTTAAAAATCAGAGAAAAGATGGGCAAAATCTTTTATAAAAATAAACTTTTCGTTTATAGTTTACATTTTAACAAACCGGGCTTTCCCATTTTCAACATATATATATATATAT
>NW_027108206.1:535783-557969 GCF_000696795.3 Halyomorpha halys
AACCACTGTAACACATATCTCTCTGTTATGGACATTTTTCCATTCTATTCCATTCCTATGTTTTTATTTTATTTTTTACTTCAGTCAAGCAAACACTATGTAACTGACTTATTAAGTTCGATATTTACTGTCGACGATTTCTCAGTAATGACCAACAGAAAAAAAATTATTGCCTAGTTTTAACTTTTTTAAAAAAGTTTTTTTCTAATTACGTTTTTCTCAATAGTTCACCTATAATATTATCAATGCTTATTGTTTTAAAGAATTTTGAGATTTAGGCGTTAAAAAAGACATTTCAAGCATTTTTTTAAACTTTTATTTCTGTATCACTACTATGGTTAGACGACCATGAAGTCATTTTGTATACACTTATCCATAAATGAGTAAATTAATGTCAGAGCGCGGGAAACGAGTTCAGCACGCGCACTTGTTGGGCGAATCAAAATTGGAAAATCGCATCTGAGTTTTTCTAAAGAAAAACGAATTATTGGGAACATGGTCACAAATCCAAAATGTTTAATCCGTAAAACAATTCCAAAAACAAAAAAGATTCCGAATAGATTTCAAAAAAGTTATTTCCTCCAGACCAATACAGAAAAAAAAATGCTTGACAAAAGAAGGTTAAGTAGGAAATCCCCTACAACTTAGCTTAATACTTCATTAATTTTCATGCTTTTTTTTCTTGTACATATACAACAATATGTAATGTACATACGTACATACAGTATGTAATGTACATACTTATTCCAGCAGTTAATAAATAAATAATATAAATACATATAAAATGTACAATATTGTCATTAAACCAGTAATGTTGTATTTTATTCTGCATAAATGTTTCCTACAAACTCCTCATTAGCGGTCAATTCTATCTATCGGACACGCCATCCCCCATAAATGTACTTTACAGTGAGGTTTCTCAATAAATAAGTGGTTATTATTTCAAATATAATTAAAAAATTTGAAAGACGTAAAATAATATTTATGAATAAAAAATATGTAAACTTCTGATTTTCTTTTTTTTTTTTTTTTTTTTTAATACACTTTATTTATTGTTATTTACAACTGTATAAAAATATATATAACTAGTAAAATTGCTGTAAATTGACATGATATGAGCATGTGGAAAATCTATCCATTGATAGAACTCCAATAACATTTCTACAGAAGATCTTGAGGCCATCTTCTTTTCAGACCTCTAAGAGGATTATTAGGTAATGAAGGAGAAGCCAGGTTAAACAAGTGGGTTTGGGTGGTTGGGAAGTTTATCGTGGAAGGATTGGTATCTGGTTTTGGCCAAATCGGCAATATATGGAACATCTTGTTCTTTAAAATATGAATATGCCTTGAATTCCTTAAACACTCCATATTATAAAGGCACCAGCAAAACCTCAAGAACGAAACTATATTCTTAATAACATTTTAAATAGATTTAAGAAGGAATAAAACATTCAAACTTGAAGAAAACCAACAGAAATCTTGAAGTTACTCAGGTTCTGTAGTGGAATATGCACAAATTAGCAGCATTTTTGAAAAGAAATTTCCGACGGTTGTCTCTTAGACTCATTTCATACCGGCAAGATTATCTTTATTGTCGACTGAGGTGGTGGTAGCAAACTTCAATGAGATATGTAATTCGGTGGGGTCTCTTACCTCCACTTTGTTCTTGTCCTGGAGAACATCAGCTATTAGTACAAGAGCCCAAGAGAAGAAAAAAGGCAGTTATCTCACCCCAATTTTTGATAACTTTAATGAAAAACATGTATAATTAATAGTCAAAATTGATGAGTCTGCCAAGTATAGGTAGGGGAAATAAAAAATGGCGGCTGTTTAAAGCGATAAAAAAAACTAATTTTTCATTCGGAGCTCTATATCTTAAAAAGTAGGAACAAACCAAGAAAACCTAAGAGTACGTCATTTAAAGAAGAGTAAATTTGCCAACATATGAGCCCTAATAGAGTTATTTACGTTAAATAGTTTTCGAGATATAGCTTTTTAAAAAGCAACATTTCATAAAAATGTTGTATGGGACGCACTAAAAGATCAGTAGTTAGTGAATTTATTTTGAAAAATTGATATCTAAAAAACCATTTGACGTACAGATGTCTATTAGCACTCATATTAAAGCTAGTTTAATGAAATATACTGTAGTTTATCATGTGTATCTTCGTAGGAGTAATAATTTACATGAAATTTGCTAAAATAATTTGATTTATAGTTGTTCCGACAAATTTTCATTTGCCAAATTTATATTCATATGTGAATATCATAAAAACTACTACCCTTACGAAGATAAGTGTCATAAACCTTATAGTAAGTTACATTTCCTTTATTTTGAGTGATGGCAGACATATGTGCGCCTAATGGGTCTAGAGATATATTTCTTTCAAAATTCCAACATTTTATACGAACAACTAGAAATTAATATTTTGTGAGTTTATTTTGTCAAATATCGTAAAACCTCCTACTCCTACAAAGATAAACGTTATATATTATTTTATAGTAAATTTAACTAGCTTTAATGTGTTGAGAGACATCTGTGCATCCAATGGTTTCTGAAATAAAGTTTTTCATTAATCAAACTTATTGTCCGAACAACTATAAATCAATTTTTTTTAGCAAATATAATGAAAGCTACTACTCCTACGAAGATAAACATCATAAACTTCTTTATATTCCATTAAACTAGCTTTAATTTGAGTGCTAATAGACATCTGTACGTCACATAGTTCCTGAGACATATATTTCTCAAAATAAATTAACGAACTACTAATCTTTCAGTAGATTTTTAAGAAATTTTGCTTTTTAAAAAGCTATATCTCGAGAAATTTTGGACGTAAATAGCTCTATTAGGGCTAATATTTCAGCAAATTTACTCTTCTTTAAATAATGTTCTTTTAGATTTTCTAGTGTTGTTGGTAGTTTTTAAGATAAAGAGCTCCAAATGAAAAATTAATATTTTGTTAAGGTTTTGAAACAGTCGTCATTTTTTAATCCCCCTACCTATACTGGCAGACTCATCAATTTTGACTAGTAATTATACATAGTTATTATTGAAGCAATCAAAAATTGGGGTAAGATAACTGCCTTTTTTTCTTCCCGGCTCTTGTACTATATCCTATCCATTATGCCACGCTTGATTTTACTTCTGCTTACCAATATGTGTACATAAGTTGTTGTACATAAGTTACATAAGTTGAAGGATGAACAATAAAAGAATAATCAATATAGAATGGAAATTTCCAATCCAAAAACACTAAAAGAGACAAAAGAGTTTACGGAGAACATCTGCTGTTTATGGAAAAGATAGGGTGAAAGTGTTAGCAGCTACTGAGCAGGTACTTCAGTACTTGTTATATAATTAAGAATGAAAAAAAAAAATCAGCTAACTCATTCAAAATTTAACCGAGAAGAGGGCTGAATCACTTCTGCAGTGCTTCTATTTGGCCAATAAAAAGGTGGGTACCATTTTTTCCATAGATAAGTCAGTCAGAGAGTATTCTAAGGAAAAATACCTCACTGTACAATGAAAAATTTAATATTATTGTGGGGGAAAAAAAATGATTAGAGCTCTAGCCAGCTGAAGTTTTATAACACATTGGGCCAATAGCCCTTACCACGCTGACTGCCGACTGCAAGATAACTCGTAGTTAGAAATCATGCATAGAACGCCTACTCCAAGTTATCACCAATTCAAAATACGAGATAAATTGTACTCGGTGTCCTGGGCAAAAACGCAAACTTGCTGGACGGCAGTAAAGTGTTAAGTTTATTTTTAATCTATCTCTAACATTAGCAGATAGTTCAGTCACAAAATTATAAGGATAAAAGAGGTTCAAAAGTAATTTTCAACGATCAATGAGGATCTGTATTTTCAAATTTATATTTATTTAAAAATATATTTACAAAAACAAATACACAAACATTTTTTACAAACCTTATTTAAAGCAGTATAACAACATAATAGTCATTGATAAAAAAAAAATCATACAGAACTGGTAAGATAACCAAACTTACCTAATTAAAAAAAATTCTACATTTTCAAATAAATATTTTTTGGAAAACTGAACTAACCCTAAATAAAAAAATAATAACATAAAACGAACTTAAATGATAACTACTATGAACAAATGGAATATTTATATAATGCTTGCAAATCAGAAAATATGTAACAATTTACAAAACAGAAACAATCAATAAATTGACTTAATTCTTTCAGCAGGCATTAAATGATCCACTATTTCCATCCAATTGAAACTATAACCATAAGAACCAACCATTCCTAAAACATGAAACTATCATTATATTAAAGAAAAAAGAAGAATGTTCCATACTTCTTAAACAAATTTTAATCACATAGTAAAAATGGACCTAAGATATTGCAAACATAAGTTATAGAACCAACAAATATATGGTTTAGGTCACGTCAGTTACAGCACTTTCTATAATTCAGAATACATTGCAATAAAATTATTGATAGTTGGCCACTTTCAAAGGGTATAAGATGTTATTCCTATGAATATTCATAAAAATGGTAATTTAACACAGCATTAAAAGAGAATATGTTTAAACCAAGATAATATTTACTAACCAAGTAAATATACTTAATAATTACTATGTTATTTTACTTAATAATCACAAATATAATAATTATCTGTGGTCTATAAAGAAAAGTAGATATCAAATTACATTGAAAAAGGTGTAAATGTATCAGTTAGTAGATAAGGTTTGAGATACTCGGCAAAAGAGAAAATTCAATATATCTGCACTTTCATTGGATTTTTCTATTTTGTTAACTTATTTGTAAAGGAAACGTTTATTATGCTTATTCTCTTCTTAACATTATGACAATACTCCTGAATACTGGCTTCTGACCTGAAACACACCAAAAACAGCAAGTTAGCAACTGATACCAGAAGTTGCTTCTATGGCAAATATTTTGATATTTTATAGCTTACATTTTACACAAAAAAATGTCACCTACAGTCTTCGCCACAGAAATATAACCTTGTCATATTGTCAAAGATTAGGAGCAAGAGAAAATTAGGGAAAATTTTTATTAGAAAGAAAAGATGCATAATTATTATCTACTCAATCACTGCTAACTGATTAGGTCTCTATATCTCTGAAGCAAAGTTTAGTCAACAGCTATACTCTATGTAAAGTTATCATAAAATTCAGTCTGTTTGTTTTTGCTTTTTGCATTAATGTAGCATTTTTTTATTACTATAAGAGAAGATAAATCAAAGCCACTGCTTTTTGGTCACTTAATGTAAATAGAATCCCCCAGCAGGGTCCTTATTATCACAGATCAAACAGATATCAATTGTGTTAATTTTATTTTTAGTAAAAACAAATCCTAACCACTTTAATAACAAAAAAGGAAACTCAAAACATGAATGAGATTTAAAAATGAAAAATATTACTTTTTTCTCTACAAAAGTCATTACAGGAGACAATTGAGAATTAATTAAGGAGTTATTTTAACTTTTCTAAATAATACAGAAGTGAAGTCCAGTATGTATTACAATCTTTTAACAATTCACACTAATACTTTTATTAATTGAATTGATAATTATAAATCTTAAATCAATTTCCATAAGAGTCATTTCAAGAACAAATATTAGCTAAATTAAATCTTGAAATTCACACTAAAACACAGCTCCATTCGCTTATCAAGTCAAATATTAAGATAAGATATATATAAAAAAAAACACTCTCAAACATGTATCAAGTTTTGATTGACAGCAAAGCTTACAAGCTCCATTTTATAATATCACCTACATTAATAATAATAATAATAATAGAAACATGGCTTTTTCATTGAACATTCATTCATTAAAAAAAAAAATCACCCAGTGGTTAGTTAAAGTTTACTTATACATTTGATAATAAGGACTAATTCAGAAATAAAAGGTTATAATCGTGAACTAAAAGTTACTGGTCAATTGTCGATACCTAAAAAAAATGATCCTGTAAAAAATTAAAATTTCTGACTTCCCTTCTTCCTTGAAGGAAGTCCAAGGAAAGAAGTTCCTTCATTTTTTGTTTTGATATTAGATACTATCACTTTTTTCTTTTTCATTTAAAATTAATAGTTCATTATTATTTTTCATGTCATTACAATTTTAATTACATAGCAATGAATCTTTCATTTATGTACTATTAAAACAAAAATAAATTGACATTATTGCAGATTTAGGTAACATTTCTGTAGTATAGGGATTTTCAGAAAAGTACTAACATTAGTTTTACTTGATAATATTTATTTTTATACATTTATTCAAAAGGGTCTTTTCTAATAACATAACGCTAATACCATTCTGAAAGAAAACATAAAAATGTTTTTAAAAAAAACATGGTTAATTTTATTAGTAAACTTAAAAAGCAGATTGTAACAAGTTGAATATAGGCATGGAGAACAACATTTTGTTGAGTGAAATAAGTGCATAAATAAAAATTTTAATTTTAAACTAAAAGGGTGAATTTATCAAGCTTCCTGAACAAAAAAATATTATAATTAGTTTCAATTAATTATTACTCAGGAACTGATTGGCAATAACAATAAACTTGTTAATAAAGCAGTGCTGAAGTCAATAATTATATGAGCACTGAGAATCAATACATATTTCTCAATGAATGAAAAAATATTTACCCTAATTTTCTATACGTTTTCCCCAATATGTTATTGACTTTTCAATCCCAGAAGTGAAAAATCCAGGGTTTTGTGAAGGAATTAAGTCAGAAAAATGCGTTTTTGATCTGAGAATCATTTTCAAAAATTTTGCCTTTAAGGAAGTTGTCCAAATTTATGAACAGATGGAAATTGATTGGAGATGAGTCTGCTGGATAAGTTGGATGTGGAAGGACTCCATAACACAGTTCATTTAGTTTCCTCAATGTCTGTCGTGAAACATGAAGTATGGTGTTGTCGTGTAAGAGTATAAGTAAGTCCCTTCTGATTAGCAAATGTAGGTGGTTTTTTGACAAATTTTTATGCAATTTGTAAATATCACAGCAGTACAATGTTGATATGATGGTTTTACCTCTGGATAAAAAGAAGATATAAATTATTCCTGCCATTGACCACCACACAGATACCGATAATTATTTTGGATGCAAATTTAGTTTTGGCATGTGCCATGGTCTTTCGTCGATATTTAACCACTGACCTGACCGATGCCTGTTTTCATATACAATCCACTCCACTTTTCATCACATGTGATTATCCTTTCGAGAAAAGGGGTTTTTTTGCCTAGTAAGTAGTGAAACGCATATCTCATAATGAATCAGCTGCTGCCATTCATTAAGTTCATAAGATACATATAGATCCACCTTTTTTACTTTACCAATGGTCTTCAAGTGTTGAGAAAATGTTGATCACTTGTATTCAGTAGTGCCGCATATTCTTTAATTGTTTGGAAAGGATTTTTTACCACATTAGGCCTAAGTTTTACAACGATGTAAATTGATGTGGAAGTCTTCCTCTGGGTTGGTTATCCAAATTTGTTACCAGCCAAAAATTGTTCAAACCACTGGTAAAAATCCCATTGGTTACAACACTCTTCCCCAAACCCTGTGATAATGTTTCTTGCAGCTTGGGATCCTAAGAGTCCAAGAAATAACTCATTTTTTTAAATTATTCCAGTTTTGTATCAATTTCAATTCTTTAGGTAAATCACAACTATTGATTTTCACTCACTCAAGAGAGAAAAAAAAAAAAAAAAAAAACCTAAGTAACTCTTGCTAGCGGAGATAAAATAGATTTAATTTTTAATAAAAGCAACACCTAAACATTCTTAGCAATGAGTGATAAAAATACATGGAGATTACATTAGTGAGCTGGAGACTATCAAAACATCTATAGCAAAATGAAATTTGTTCTGATAACTTAATAACAATGTTTGGTGTCTTCCAGACACAATTAATAAAACTTAGACTACAAATATATTATTTATAATTAACCTGAAAAGAAAATTCTATAATAACAATTCCCTCTCACCTGTGTATACTCACATTAAAATAAGTTTGTCTCCACAATTTCAAATGTAAATTCTCTAAAATGCAATAAATACCCTTCAGGAAATTGCTCACTGTAAAACATAATGCATTGTTTCATTGAAAGAAGGAAGTTCTATAGTGATTTGCAGACACCGATCATCCTTAGGAGATACCCTCATCCTACCAAACAATGTACTACCAGCTTCAACCTAGAATTAACAGTAAATATATAAATAATATAACAATTTACTGAATAAAGCAATCATTTAAAAAATAATTTTCTCTTTTCATGTTTATTCATTAAGAGAGCCCTAATGAATAAAAATAATATAATTATGGAAATATTAATTAAACAGAAAAGGCCATTAGACAAAATAATTCATTCCAATTTTACCATACTTGAACATCAAATTAATAACAACTTATTAGCTGATTTCATTTTAGAACTTTTTTATTATCCTTGCAGTAAGTACTTTTATCTTCTAAGGCAGAAGCTCTCAATTTTTTTTTACCTCAGTACCTTAGTTGTGCTAAAAAAATTTTATGAAACCCTAGTCTGCCAAAAACAAAAATGTTTCCCCAGTTATCCTTCAAATGGTTTAAATATGTAAGAAAAAAGGATAAGATTGTGAAAATTAAATTCTCAAACATTTATTTAATAAAATGAATCTCAAATAACATGAAATCTCTAACGCACTTATTTATTGACATGTTTTAGTCAAAACCATGGATTTATTGACATGTTTTTATCAAAACCATTTCATTTCAACTAAAAATCAAAAAGTTTATATATGCGATTAATCATTCAGAGAAACATTACGATTATGAACTAAACAAAAACTATCAATGTCAGATACATTTTTTATTTGCTTTCCGTTAAAATAAAACACACGAAAGTAAATCTATAATAATATAATTCAGGAATTTTATCCTTAACAGCATACCAGGTTTTTCTTTAAATAATTGGAATTTTTTTTTCTTATAACTTCTGAATATAACAAAGTAAGTCTTTTTTTCCAAGAAAAATGTCATTCAGTATCCAGATTTGAAAGTTTAATATGAATTTTTGATTCTTTTAGTTATTTGTGCTATCTAAGCACAAATGTATAAAGAAACTATCAAGTCTAAAAAAAAGAAAAAAGAAACTATCTACGATGTTTTCATAATAGGGGGCAGCAGTAACAGCGTGGTAACACGCCAGACAGGTTGTCAGATCGAATCCCGGTCCCACCCGGGTTTTTTTAAAGAATAAAATTATGCAAAATTCACCGGTCCCATCCGGGTTTTTTTCAAGAGTAAAATAATGCAAAATTCACTCTCAACCTCCCCCCTTGCATTTATGAGGTCCGTTAGCCAATGGGTGGCACTCACAAAAAAATAGGCGTGGGAGTGACGAACCCACCCTACAAAAAAACCACGTCGTGTATGTATTTCCTAATACATCGCGCGAAGACTTAGACTTCCATGGTCTGTTGCCCATTTAATAATAACAATAAGCACATAGTAGTAACATTATTTGAATAAGTAATATTGTTGCATCATCAATTTGTTAAGTTTACTGGATAGTGCAGACAACTTTACCATTATGCTGTTGTTCATTCTCAAACTATTTTAATTCTCTGGGTTTACTAGCTTTTATTTATACTTAATTAATACTTCATTATAATAATTTTGACGAGTAATGATATTCATTCATTTTATCTAAGCACTGAACATTTTCCTGATTCATTTCATAAATACATTAACCAAAAAGTGGAACTATTTATTTAATTATTTTTTATCATTATAGGATATTTAATTTTATCATTAATTAATTCCGAAAGTAAAAGAAACAACAAACAAAAGCATAATCATAACAACAATAAATCTAACCTTGAGAGGTTGTTTCAAGTAAAAATTAGTCTGTGCCCAATGAGTAGGAACAGAAAAAGGTGATGTTGACAATGGTCCTGAAATAGGTTCAAATGAACAATCAAACCAACCACAAATACTTGTCAGTTCACAGTCTTCAACAACCTGGAAAAAAAAAATATATATTTTTTAATAAATTTCATATTAATTAAATTATGGGTCATTCTCTGAAAATATTTATTTTTCTTCCATTTTTTTTTTTTTTTACTCAAAAACAGTTTTTCTCAACTAAATCTTTATTTTAGGGAATGCGAACAAAATAATATTTGTAGCAGAGAAGGACTAATTTCAGACCCTCTAAAACAGAGTAATGAAATTTGAATGTGGTAAAGTTAATTCAAGATGAAGAATAATTAAAAATGAAAATATATATAAGAGAGCAAAATGCAATAACAAATAACTATGTAGTTTCAAGAGATAATCCCCATCATTGATCACCTTAACCACTCAACAACATTATCTCGATAAATATTCAAAATTTATTAATCATGTCCATCAAGCACATGAAAGGATTAGGAAATTTCATCACAGATACCACTAATCACACACTGAAAACATCACATATAATGTAACAAGCAAAAACAATAATACCATACCTTATCAAAAAGATTCAGGACAACCTAATATACAAATAAACATCCTTAAAGAGCATTTCAGTTAATTCTTTAACTATGATAATATTTATACATCTTATGCAACAATTTTGTCTTTAAAACTTTAATTACTTTTGAATGCTTAAATGTAAAACAGAACAAAAACCCTGCTGAATCATGAATAAAAAAAATCAATGTTCCTAGAACACCAATGTTTTTTATTCCCAATCCAATTAATTCAGAAACTCTTGTAATTAATTATTACAAATTAAAAACTCAACTTAGTTTTGGTTCATCCCACTGTCTTAGTTAAAAAAATAAATACTTCGAATTTTCATACATCATAAACTTTATTAAAAATTCTCCAACAATAAATCACATTTTTTTATTTACATTACAAAAACTTTATTTCTATCAATTATTTACAAAATAAAACAAAATTCTACAAAGAACTCCATTAAAACAAAAATCTAGGAAGTCACATCAAACCATTCTTCCACCAACATCGGTGTCTCCCCTCAGATCTATAGCCATTGTTACCTAATTACTGAATACCTTTTCAGTAACTCTTTCCTTATTATTACATTGAAGTTCGCACTCTTTGACATGGATCGTATTATGGACCCCAAACTGAGAACTGATCAATCCCTGAAGCATAATTACGATTCATAGAATCTACTCACCTCAAGCTTTAAATAGCGCACAATAGGCCTTAGAGGCCAAAACAACTTATTTTTATAAAATCAGAACATATTTTATGTGAACCACTGTCCAGGTAAAATATTTTTTTGATTTCTTTGAAAATTCATACTTGAGCGTTTTCAATGATGCTAAAAATGAATCTGACTCTCTATTTGTTTTTAAAAAAAATGGCCTACTTCATAGGATGCAGCTTTTGATTTTTGTGACTTTTTATTCATTTAATACAATTAATATTTTTATATTATACACCAGGAAACAAATTGATTGATAAATAATTACCTTATTATCCTACAATAAGACCACAGAATTGAAATAATTTGACCAAAATAATTAAAATATTTTTTAAGGGTAAAATAATGTTTTTCATTCATTAAAATAACATTTGTTTTTCATACTTTGACATAACATCACCAATCTACACGAAACTTTGGAATGGTTTAGGGTCAGATATGAAATAAAATATCTGAGAATTTTTTTTTTATTCAAAACTACTTTTATTCCTTACAGGCATAAAATCCAAAAGATGTTGATAAGAGCTGGAAGAACAGAAATCCAGTTTTACAACAGTTGTAGAAACATTGGATTTGAAAATAATTGTGAGGAGTTAAGGATTTCTTTTGGCTGATCTTAAGTGTAAGTACTTGGATAAAAGCTGCAGAGGATCAGTCTGAGTGGAGGAAAACTGTTAAGGAGGCCAAATACCTTCATGAAACATAGTGCCATAAAGGAAGATATAGTTAATTTTCAGTACTTGCTTATATAATAATGCATGCATTACATCAACTGAAATAAAAATGGTTTGTTTAAACCAAAGCATTTAGAGTATTTTTTTCCATTGAGTTGCTACATCTACTAAAGAAACTATGATGGCTACTGATTGCACAAGCATCAGTCCACAAACAACTTCTTAATCCTGATGTGGTCTAATAACCTAAAGGCGGACAGTATGCTCCTTCAGTTGTTCAAACAGCTTGCAATCAGACCTTTTTGATATTAGATCAGCTAGGAGCTTTAAACAGTACCATACAGCTTCTTTTATCTTACCATCGTTGACAGCAAACCATCACAGAAATTCACAGGTCCACTTTATACCATTGCTTTTATATCAGGTCTACGACTGGACTTACTGTCATTGCTTGCATCAATTCTTAATTATTGTCATGATTTCCTGAAGGACACACCTTACCATCAACTGTAAGACCAGTTAAGGTTAAAACTTAAGAGGATTTATTTTAAAGTCAATTTTTCACAGCTAACTCCCTCTCCGAGTGATAATCATTTCAAGGGCCACTTCCTCGGTAAGGCAATCTATAGCTCATCCCAATGCTGCCATCCAGGTAGTATGGCTGTCTTGTTATAAGATTACTGGACTAGTGCTGCCCTATTACTGTTATTTCATCTGATATAAGGACCAACTTCATGTAGCCTGTTATAGCTTGATCAGTTTTTATCTTCTTTACCTATTCACAAACTTTGTGCGGGCCTATTACCACATAGAGGAGCATCCTGTGACTGGTGGATGTGGGAATGGTCAGTAGAAATTCCTTGCAAAGTCCTCCCGGTAAAGTCTGATGGATTCGCTCACTAACAATGAGAGTGGCCCACAGGCTTGCTGGAGGGTGTAACATAGGACTGAACACCCTACTAACATATTTCTTAGTTCAAAAATATCACAGTCATGGATTCTCCTGAAGTAAAACACTCATTATCCTGAGATAAACTAGTCCCCTGTTAAGGTCTCCGGGTGGGGACTGCATTGCGAAAGTTGAAAATCGGAGAATTAAATATATGGATGAGGAATGTACTAAGTTTGAATTCTGCTGGTGAATTAAAGTCAGTCGCAAATGAGGTTAAGGATTATAATATAGATATTGTGGCGCTGCAAGAGCTTCACTCACCAGGGGAGGGCTCACAAAAGAATGGGATGTACACTATGTGGTACAGAGGGAGCAAAAGTTATTTTTTAGGTACTGGGAATAGGTATTAGGAATAGATTGCTTTCCACATTGAGTGATGTAAAGTTTTTTAGTAATAGGATATTGGTAAATACATTTCAGGGAGGTTGGTTTAAAATTTCGCTGATAAATATTCATTCTTCAACGAAAGACAGTGATGAGGAAATAAAATAAGAATTCAATGATAAACTGGAGGTGTACAATAAATTACCGCAAACTGCATAAAAATAATATTAGGAGATGCAAACACAAAGGTTGGAAGAGAAGAAGTATATAATCCAACGATCGGTAAAGAAAGTTTGCATAAATATAGTAAAGAATATTTATAATGATAATGGAATACGACTAATAAACTTTGCCATCTCGAAAAAGCTAATAATCAAAAATACAACATTTAAGTGCTAGAATAACTTTTGCTTTTAGCCATTGGTTAAACAATGTAAGAATATCACCTCAAAAACTTTAGTAGGTGTGATGCAGAACACTTAAGCAGTCATTACTGCCTTATATCTATTTTCTAGAACCCCAGTTTAGTTTAACATAATCAAAAAGGATGCTCCTGCCTTATATCAAGTTTGTGTCATACGAAGACCCCAGAGAAGTTTGGTTTCCCAAATTTTCATAACCATTTAACATTTTGTCTTAATTGGAGTTGATCACCAAATTAGGTTGGATTCTAAAGTACATCCAGCTTTTGTTTATTGGTAAAACGATAAGCACAATTCGGAGCTCCAAGCCTGAACAAAATCACAAGCTACTTACATGCATTCAAAAACAGTATTTATCAACTTACCTTAAATATGGATTGCTCCATTGTCTGCGTATGCCTGAGCATTAACGCCGACATCCTCAAGTCTTTTACAGAAGTTGTACATAACTAGGCACCAGAACAGCGGCAAGAGGCAGCTCCCTTGGGGGCAACCTTTATATACTTGTGCCTGCAGTCTGATGCCTTCCTCTGAAACAACAATGATTCTATTTGATAGAATGAATCTGAACCGCCTTAGTAAAATTGCAGTGACAGATATGTCTGATAATGCTTTACAATATGCTTCAGGCCTAGTTCTATTAAATGTTCTTTCCAAATCGAAAGAGTCCTCATGATGAATCTCTTTTCTCTGGAGCCCTCTCAATATTCTCTACAAAGGACTGCAAAGCAGTCTATTCTCCAAGAAATAAATATTCTCGTTTAGGGATAAGGGTGGAGAAGTAACGCCTTTATTGCACAAGGTGTACTGCTACCAACTTCTTCAAGGTCTTAAAAAAAGAATGGTATGTAGCCAGTCATGAGCAACCCTGTGAGATGAGCTTCTTTTCAGGGTTAGAAAGGGTTGTACCCTTCCTGTAGTAGACATAAAAGAATATCATTTGTGACTGGAGTATTATATACCACACAGCGGTCCTAGCAGCGGCAAGAGATCATACCAGAACCCATTTCTCCACAATAAAACTGACATCTCACTATGAAATTTGATTGTAGAAGGGCTCACTAAATTTTTTGTCTGACAGCCTTGGAAGTAGAAATTTACTGATTTCATTGGCGTTCCTTCAATGTTGGAGGTTTGCTGAACACTGAGCATCTTTGAAGTATGTAGTAGTTTCTAACCACTACTACCTGAGAGCTTGGTGTGCAGGGCAGCTTCAAAAATGTTTTCAGGGTTGCAACAGAACTCACACTAACCATTTTGTTTGTGCCTCAGGAATGGGCTATGTCTGACTTGACTGAAGAAAAATTTTTATCAGGAACCTGCAGTTCTACACTTTATCCAAGTACTGCATCCAAAGGAGTTTTCGAAGTAGAGGAAGTCTTTAGTATTTAAACAAGGAGTAAATATGATAAACAATCTACCTTTAGAGGTGCTTCTACTAAAACATTCCCAATAAAGAAGAAGGAAGTTGTTTTTATTTTCACCATAAAATTGATTTCATCTTTCATATAAGAAATAATTTGATTATTTCATTATTTTATTTTGTATAAGATTTTGTTTATAAGGAGGAATAGTTATGTTATGACTTTAGAAAGTTGTGCTATTCTATAGATTTGTAAATATAACTCATTTTCTTAATTGAATTATTCACTGTAAAGAAAGTAACAAAAATTAATTTGGACATGAACAAATCCATGAATGTATAAGAAAAATCCAAAAATCCAACAAAAACAGATTTGGGGAATACAGTATGGCATTGAAGCTCCGAATGTATCATCTACATCTAAAATTCAATAACACCACTT
Organism: Halyomorpha halys; assembly: GCF_000696795.3. Classification (NCBI taxonomy): domain Eukaryota; kingdom Metazoa; phylum Arthropoda; class Insecta; order Hemiptera; family Pentatomidae; genus Halyomorpha; species Halyomorpha halys. Next base: position 551,179 of record NW_027108206.1, read on the forward strand.
AATAGCTAAAGAATCAAAGATTTTGTTACCACAAGTGGTGACTGCAACACATATCGCACAGCAATTTTAACTTTGTTTACTTAACATTAATAATTCTTATGTAGTACAACTTTAGACACAGAGAAGAAACAACATTTGTTCAAATTTTAATCAACAGATCTTGTCCAAACCTATCAATAGTATGTATAAACTCATCAGTTTTAAGTTAAAGTACAGCAATTTTAAATAGGATTCAAGTTACTAAAAGTTAACAAAATACTGACTTATACTCTTCAATAATGTTTAAATACAAAAATCGTACAAGACTGAAAAGAGCAATCCACTTATACCCATTAAAGCCCAAATGATTGAACGACTGAAGCGCTGCTAGGAAGATAAATAAGTCTAGACATACGAGCAAGTTGAGTACGTTAGTGATGGTATAAGCATATCTACTGCAGGGGTGACTTATCCTATGTCAATGAACGATGCAATTGGTTCTGCATGAACACCAAAATGACAATCAATCCCGTTCATTGTTAATGAATATATAAGTGTATATTTTGTGACAAAATCTGAGATTGAGAGAATTATTAATTCAAGTTTTAACAAATAAACAACAGAAAAATGATAAAATATAAAATTGAAAAAATATAAAATTGAAAAAATATAAAATTGAAAAAATGAAACAGAAGTAATGAAACTATTAATCAAACTGAAAAGAGTAATAGAATTAAAGTAATAAACCACTACATTGGTGGTTTCAGTGAGAACTTAGGATAAAGAACATTTCACTTTCAATTTTACAAGATTTTCTTTTAAAACTTTTAAAATGTTCTCTTCTTTTCAAGTTTAGTAAAGAGAGTAAAATATGAGTAATATTATTCAATATATTTATTATTGAACAAGTGATCTTATGCTTGGTAAATTATCTTTTTTTAAGATTCAAAATTTCATCATATGGGTAATAGATAAAACAATTACTCAGTTTCATAATTGTGGGAGTACAATGAATCCTGGCAACCCCTTATTCTTGTTACTCTGTCTGCCCTTGACTTCAAAGGCAAGGAACGAACTGAAGAGAGTAAGTTGAAACTGAGCTGTTTGTAGCTAGAGTGCTACAGGGAAGATAATACACTGGATGAACTAAATAACCTAAAGCTAATACTTTATTTTACCATTCCATAACATCCCTAGCTCACTTAGTGATAGTTAGGCAAGCCATGGAGTGTCTGTAGCTCAGAGAGTTGAGCTGCTGGTCTTGGCAACGGAATTGCAGCAGCGCCAGTTCGAATCTGGCCTACATTTGTCGGGTCGACATTTGTGTGGCAATCCCACGAAATGAACTTGAATCCCCACCATGGTGTTAGAATAGGGTGGTAATCTGTAGATAACCTATGTATGATATGAATTTTACTTTCCATAGTGGCCAAAATAATTAAAGACTGTGAAATTACGTGTAATACATTTGCTAACCAAAGGTGCTCAATGATGTTGAACTACAGGAAATAATACAATAAATCCATTTTAATAACAGTTTTAAAAACAATAATTATACAAACCTGGCAGTTGAAATTAGAATAGAAGGAACAACAGTTTCCAGGATTAAGATTTTTATCAGACAATTCTATCCTGTGAACGATAGCTGGTTTAGTAACAATTTTATCTACTGTGACAACCTCGATAGCAGGCTCTGAAAGAGCAGCACGTTTTAATGGCTCCATTTTATATCCCATTACCAAGCTATTTGTACGATTATTGTGGGCCACAGGATCAGAGCAGCCTGCAACCCACAAATAGCATGAACTAGGAAGCAGCAAGCCATCTTCCTTTAGGAATCTAAAACAACCATTTAAGCATAAGGTTTTAAAAATAATATTTAATCATTGCTTTTTTTTTAATTTAAACACTTTACAACAAACGTGTGTGAGTGTGTGTGTATAGGTGTGTGTTATGTGTACATGTAACATACATAACTATAAAATAATTCCATTTGTTTTAAATACATAATTTCTTAATTTAAGTGAAATTAAGTTTACTTCTAATTGTAAATAAATAAATCAACAGAAAAATAAAATATTAAAACTATACATTGACATTTTTCTCATTACAAAGCTCAAACACACCCTAATACGGAAAACTTTATAGTTAAAATAAAAACAGGTTTCAAATATGACCAGGCTGTCTCAGTTCTCTCCAATTAAAAAAAAAAAAAGTGAATTACAACCCACTGCCACTGACACCAGTCTTTTTTAAGGTGATCCAGTTTTTGATGTTAGGTATAAAGAAGTTTATAACTCTAAAATAAAAAATTATTATTATTATTATTTATTCGGCTCCACAACTCGATGTCGAGTCCTAGCCTCCTGCATCAGCCTTCACCAATCATTACAATCTTGTGCGGCCGCCATCCAGTTCCTCACTCCCATCATGGTCCTGGCATCACCACTCACACCATCACCCCATCGAAGGCATGGTCTTCCTCTACTTCTTACTCCATGTAGTACCTCTGTCACTATTTTCCTTGGCTAATTACTCTCAGCCATCCGAGCAACATGCCCTGTCCACCTCAATCTACTGAGCCTCACAAACTGGACATCTGGTTCCTTATATAAAACTTTGAGCTCCTGGTTTGTTCGATGTCTCCATATCTGGTCAACCTTGACAGCTTCAAATATTTTACGGAGAATCTTCCTCTCCAAGACAATTAAGTTGTGCTCACCAGACTTGGAGATAGTCCACGTTTCCGAGCCATAATTAATCTTGGTGTCCTTAGACAAGGCACCCGTCTGCAGGACAAGAGGGTCAAATCAATTGGGGAGTCCAATAGGAGGAAAGAGCAGGAAGGTAACCCTAAGACCTACAAAGAAGCAGCGCAAGAGCTCTCCAGGTAGTTATTATTGGTAGTAAAAAGTTTGCCTCCATTACACATGAGGAAGCCCTACTTATTCGAGGGCTCCCCATCTCTGAGATTGAGATGAGGATGAATGAGCCACGTCAAAGAAGGAGACCACTGGCGTTCGATAACTCTGGACTCCAGGCGGATCCAGGGGGTTTTTCCTCACAGGTTCTAATGAGGAGACTGGCTTCTCGAATGGGTACCTCCCACAGACCATAGGTTAGTGGTGAGGCGGTCTGCTGAGGCTCCATGGCACACAAAAATTGTTATTGGGTTGGGAGCAGAGGAGATAGAACCCGGCAGATTGGTCCAGCTTCTCAAGTACCAGAACAAGGACTACCTACCAGGTACTGATCAGTGGCAGTTTGTGGGTGGAGAAGGCGATCCAGACCACATAAGAGCAATATTTAAGGTGCCGAGGAACACGATCGCCTGGTTGGAAGTAAATGATTGGCGGCTGAGATACGAGTTGGTTCAACTGACTGTATGGAGAGCGCCAGTTATTCGACAAAGAGCAGCTACCCCCTCAGAAGGAACAAAGGAAGGGCAAGCGCCAATAGGTGCTAACCTTTCCTATATTCCTCATCTGCCACACCAATGATCAAGGTAAGACAAATTAATATTCAATATATCAAGTCATACTCCCGAATTAGCTTAGCCACTTTCGGGGATATAGGCAGAAGGATAATCCACCCAACCCCATGTGAAGACAACCCAAGGACTTGCATCTGGATCTCCAAGGACCTACAGGTGCTGCCTCTCCCTCAGCTTAATACCAAAGACACCACGACCATGGTACTAAATATCAAGGTTGGTATTAATTAGACTAAATTGTTAATAGGATTTGTTTATGTCCCCCATAGCTTAGATCCACCTTACCAATATTTAGAAAGACTTCTCCGATACACTAGGGAGGTAGATTTACCACTCTTAATTGGCAGAGATATTAATGCTCACCAATTATTGTGGGGAAACACAGACACCAACGAGCGAGGTGAAGCCTTGCTGGAATTTTTAGTCTCAACAGATTTAGAAATACTTAACAGAGGGGGCGAAGCAACCTTCGTTACAAGAGCAAAGGGTGAGTTTTTAAATATATTATGCTGGCCTCAAGCCGAATTAAAAGCTTTGTAAAGACTGGAGGGTCCCCTCAGACATAACACTGTCTGACCAAAGGTTGATCTCATTTAAGATTATAGCTGAGAAACCTCTGCTCACAGTGAAGAAAAACCCGAGAAATACAGACTGGGATCTTTTCAGAGAGAGGCTGGAAGGTGATTCACCCTATGCGGTGGAAAGACTCCAGATCACAGATAGACATGGAATCTGGCCTTCTTGAAGGAATGGTTATATCACCCTACGAGGAGGCTTGTCCATTGAAAATCTAGTAAAAAAGTCATAAGGTGGTCAATTGAATTGACTAAACTACAAAAAGACACGAGAAAAGCCTATAATAAAGCTTATAAAACAAAGCTAGAGACAGACTAGAATGTATACTGGGCTGCCTCTAACAAATATAAAAGAGCATTAAGAAGACATAAACGAGATGGCTGGCACAAGTTCTGCAGCAACATAGAAAGTACACCAGAAGCCTCACGACTAATTAAGTTACTAGGAAGCAATGGTCAACAACCATTAGGTGCACTAAGGAAACCAGATGGGAAGTGGACCTCCAGCCTAGAGGAAACATTGTCCTATTTAATAGAGACACACTTTCCAGGTTGCCAGCACTGAACATTTGACAATCCTCCAACCATGGATTCCCTCAGAGAGGTTAATAAAGAGGAGTTTATGCATGTATGCTCAATGAAGGACTTAATATCCAACTCCCCTGGATTAGAGCCCTGCTTACAGCCTCTCTAGCATTGGGATATATTCCAGAGAAGTGAAGGAAATCATTAATAGTTTTCATTCCTAAGATTGAGAAGGAGGACTACAGTGTCGCAAAAGCATATCGACCTATTAGTTTATCCTCCTTCCTATTTAAGATCCTGGAGAAGTTGGTGGCAGTTTTCCTTACAAGCAAGGTGCTACCAATCAACCCCCATCATCTAAGACAGCATGCATACCTTCAGGGAAAATCTACTGAGACTGCACTACACTCCTTGGTAGAGGGATTGAAAAGGCCTTAACAAATAAGAACTCTTTTTCAATGCCCACTTGAATTAAAGATTCTCTAATGACCTTTTTAAGAGCTAAATCAAAGAGGAGGCAGGCTAATTCATCCCCCTACCTTATTCCTCTTCCTGAGACAGATTCATCAGATCTTGCTCCTTCAATCTGCACCATGCATCTCACCTCTCTCATGGTTAGTTAAACCATTCTAATTAACATTTCAGAGATGTTGAATTCTCTCATTGCCTTGTACAACTGTTCCCAATGAATGCTGTCAAATGTGCTTGGAAGTCAACAAATAGGTGGTGTGTTTTAACCCTGTATTCGCGTCCTTTCTCAAGCAAGATGCGTAAGCAGAATATTTGGTCAGTTGTGGTTTGTCCTTTACGAAAACCACACGGGTACAAACCTAAGCTCTTTTCTGCAAAGGGGAGTAGGCACTGAAATAGGATGTTGGACACCAATTTATATGCACAACAGAGTAATGAGATACCTCTATAATTGTCACAGACCATCTAATTACCCCTTTTATAGATTGGACAGATTATGGACTTATTCCAAACTTCATCTGTCCAAATCTGAATGACAATGTTCAGGAGTATTTTCACCAGCTCACTTCCATCAAATTTAAGTAGTTCTGCAGGCAATTCATCAGTGCCAAGTGCCTTATTATTTTTAAGCCTGGCTAGTGAATCCAAAGTCTCCTCTTCATCAGGTGGTTCCATACATTGATCACAAGGGTTATCTTCATGGAGATTCTTCTCCTCATCATCATCATCCTCCAGATCTTTGTTGAGAAGTTGGGAGAAATGTCTCTTTCACTCTGCGAGTATATCCACCATGTTTGTAAGCAGCTTTCCATCCTCATTCAGGCAGCAGGAGGATTTTGTTTCAAAAAGTTTTCTATTCCTATTTACTGCTCTGAAGAACTCGATGTCCCCTAAGGAGTTCAGACTTGTCCAATTCCCTTTTCTTCCACTGTCTTTTCTTATACTGGTGGAGATGTTTTTCTGTTCGCCGCTTTTGCCTGTACACTTCAACATTCCTCCTTGTCTCTCGCTGTATCATGGTTTGGCGTGCTTCATTCTTCGTGCTTGCTGCCTTCTCATATTCCTCATCAACCACAGTGATCTCAAGTCCTTCTCTGGTGGTCCAAGCACTTTAGTAGCTGTATCTGATATAGCCTCTGAGTATTTAGCCCATATGGAGTCTATATCACTGGTCCTCCAGGTTGGGGAAAACAACATTTATACTGACACACACACACATTAATACACTGATGTCAACACACTACATAAAAATGAGGTTGGTGTATTTTTAAAAGGACAAAGAGGAATTTGATCAAGCAATGGAAAAGACTAATAACAAGGGATGTGATCAAGCAGTGTAAGATATTAATAACAGATTTTTACACACTAATTTTGGAAATGCAATATACCAGACTGATTGTTAAAAAATCCTAGAAATGGTGCCAATGCCATCATGTTTTAGCTGAGCAATGTCAAAGATCTAACATTTATTTTTTCAAATAGGTCACACCAGATTATAAGAAATTGTTACCTGTCTCTAGCTATAATAATAGATTCTAGCATTCTTTCATAAAGTAGAAAATATCCCATCCACTCAGAAATGATAATATCAAATTTATCTTCTAGTACAATGTTCTCGATGGCACCCTTAAAAAGGGTAATCTTAGAGTCTAATCTATTGTCCCTGACTATCTCAACTGCTGTATGAAATATATCTGAGTTATCTACGCCAACAACCTGGAACATAATTGAAGTTGAAAACAAAAATT
>NW_027108206.1:558140-561405 GCF_000696795.3 Halyomorpha halys
TATGATTACAAATAAAATATTATTCTTGTCTAGAAAATATATCTTGGCTATTTCACCCTCTAACATGACTAAGTTAAATAAAATGTTTATTTAATAAACATTCAAGCCAAATAATTCTTTAATGTTATGATTATAAAATAAATAAATGAATAATAGTTTAGGCAATATAAATAACACTTTTTTTTAAATTCGCTTTTTTAATATTTTTGAAAAATATCGAAGAAATGAATAAAATAAACTTACCATATTTTATTTGAAAAGTAGCCACACCATACTACTTATTATTATTTTTTCTTCTTTAATATATCTCATATTTTTCTTATTATACTGTTTTCTTTTTATTTTAACATGGTTGCTATCTTATTTGTTTATCTTATTAGTTTTCCCTGAAGAAATCCAGAAATTCAAGCCAAAATATGGGAAAAATAAAATAAGTACCACTTATCAGTATTTTTATCTCCTGACCACACCCACCAATCATCTTTTCCTCATATTAATCCACAGACAATTAAAAACAAGATCACTAAATCATTCAGTTGATTTTATTTATCTACCCTGAGATCAATTACACTTATATTGAAGGATTTTTTTAATCTATCGCTAAATGGATAGATCTAATATTTTCTTGTTATAACATGTATTAGTACAATAGGAATGAAAAAGCAACCTTTGTTTTATAAATTCGAACATTTTTTCAGTTCATCTTGAAGCAAAATTAAAATAAGATTGATGACAGAAGACTAACTTAGGTATACAAAAAGGTCTTGGAATGGAAACTCAGTAATTGGAAATAATCGACAGAGCTTCATCTGGCATCATGACATAGTTCAGAAATTCGAAGTATATTATATCACCTAAGTATGCACAAAAATACAGATCCTAATACTAGTGTAGACCATGCTTATTTGCATAAATATTTACCAGGAACAGAGGTTAAACCTCCACTTCCAAATTGGTTTCCACCACTTCTTGGTGCCAGTAACGGAGGATCGATGTGTATATTTTTTATATTACTAAGAAGAGACATAAGCACCTATTGTTGCTACAATCACTTTACATTACTTCTTTATAAAAATGAATAATAATGATATCTTCCCAATTCATGGTTATAATGCCCCATACTTTCTGGCATTGGGTCTAAAGACGTTTAGTATCTCATAGAAAAATATGCCAGTTTTAGTCTATTTACTAAACACCCCTTCTCAACATTTTTCTCAGAAAAATACAAATTCATTGTAGTCTTCCTCCCTTAACAGTCACATTGTGAAATGGTACATTCCCGACAAATATATTCAGTGTACCTCCATATTTATAGGATTTTCTTAGTTTTTGAGCATGGATTTCACCCTCTTTGTTCCAAACATTTCTTACTTATTTTGTTTTACTATTCTTTAAAACTTCTACTTTCCTCCAAAATATATTTGTAGTTTTTTTTAAAGCCACTCTTGATTGAGCTGTGTAACCTCTCAATGCATCAATCAGTACCTGATTATCAGTGCAGGACATAATTAGTCTAATATGTTGCCACAAAAATTAAGAATTAAGTACAATAGCCAATCAAAGAGCTCAAACACAGAGACAAATAAATTTTTAAACGGGATGGAAATACCATCTAGCATTCTGTTCTTCCTCTATATGCCAGCCCTTGAGCCTTGCACTAGCAGATATTCTCAGCAAAGCAATTAAGATTTTTTTGGGTTTGTGCAGGTTTCTCAATATTAACTATTTTCACATGTTATTAGTTTGTCAAAATCTAATTATCTATCTCTGTTTTATGTTTTGTTTTTTTTAATGACCCTCTTCCTGGTCATTTCTGACATATAGAGGAGGGGGTTCTCTACATAGAATTACTTTATTCTAACTATGGTGTGGGACAAAATTTTCATTTTCTGGAAAGACCGCAGAAATATATCGTCGAACTCCCAGGCTGGATTCAAACCAGTACTGCAGCCACAAGATAGTTAAAGCTGGAGCTCCAACTCATTCGGCTACGAATTTCTAATTTCTAACCTTATTTTGGAAATAGGGTATACCAGTAATGGTACTATAAGACTTTCAGGAGGCATTTGCATTTACATTAGTACATAGTACATTAGTGTTCTGGTCCTATACTATTTCCTTTTTACCCAAACTCTTATAGATTTCTAGATATATTTGAAACGTTTAGTGTTTTAGAACAAAAGGGAAAGAAAAGGAAAATTATCAGTATGAAAAAAATATAAATAAGTAGACAATACTTCTAAACTAGAGAAGTAAGAGAAAGAAATGAATAAATCTTTTTTAATTCATAAAAATGCAGTAATTCAGAATAAATCAAAAAGAAAAAACAAAGTTTAAAATAGACTACATTATGCTCGAAGTAAAAATAATATGCCTACTTGCTAAAAGTTTACCTGTATACTCAACTCTTAACAACCATGTTTATAGCAAGAAAATGAAGAAGAGGTTAATTAGGATACCAATACCAATTACGTCTATAGTTATAATTAGGAAACACTTAACTAAATCTGAAGAGTTCAGAAAACTGGCAAGTGGAATACTGTTTACATTAACATACCTACAGGAAGGTCAAGGGGTTAATTATGAATAAAAATATTATAAAAGTTTATCATCTATATTCTATATTTACAGATTAAAATTACTAACAATTTAATAAACTTAAAGCTATATGCTAATTGTATTATGCTATTGTTTGACCTAATCTATACATTTATTCTGTCCTATTCAAAGTATAAAAGCCAGTTCAAACCACATCAGAATTAGAGAAAATATTTATTATTTTTTTATAATTTAAGTAAACTTAAATAAATAAGAAAACAATTAAACAAACAAGCTCTTACTTTTGCAGCTCCTGCTGAGGCAGCCATCATAGATAATATGCCAGTACCACATCCAACATCAAGAACAATTTTCCCTTTAAAGAAGTCTGAATTGATTGCATATTTATATGCATCCATACGTGAACAATCTTTCAACATTTCCCGATGAATATCTAAACCAGAATAAGAATCAAAATAAGAATCAAGATGATCTCCAGTTTGCCTGTCAGGCTCTGGGCTAAGCAACTTCCTAAGGGCATCCATTTTCTTCTCTTGCTCTCTCAACATGTGTTCAAGCTTCTGGTTTTTTTCCTATGACCAAAATAAACACATAATTATCAAACACAAAAATATACTTAAATTTTTATATTATAAATGGAGAATATTTAATACAATTATGATGATAATTAATATGATAAAATTTATACTCAATTAATTCAAATAAT
>NW_027108206.1:561455-569559 GCF_000696795.3 Halyomorpha halys
ATAAATATAATAATAATTATAAAATTTGTAACTAAAGTTGTGTAAGGAAACGATTAATGTTTATAACCCATCATGGCCTAAGAGTCTGTATATTTTAAATGAACTTAATTTAGAAGGAAATAAATATAAATTCCAACTCTAGATTATTCATCAAAATAATAGTATGAGACAAAAACAGAAGCAGCACTAAAAGCTCAATCAGTAAACTGAATCAAGTAAGTGAAGGGATCGGTTAATTCAAGCTTCAGATAACTAAAAATAAAAATAAATACCTAAGAGTACTTGCATACATACACATACAAGAAGAGAAAAGACTGACGTGGTCATTGGTGAAAATAAATTTGTGAATATAAAAATTTTCATTTACATTGGAGCTGATGTCAAAAGTGAAAACAGGATAAGTATATGAAATAAGAAAACGGGCCATAACAGGAAACCATGTCTATTTCAGTTTTAAGAAACAAATGGGTTCACAAATCCTTTAAAGCATAGCAAGATGAAGCTGCATAAAAGCTTGGTCCGATTCGTCATTATCTACATATCATAAACATGGACAGGCTCTTTGAACGCCTTATAATTAGGAAAATTTCTGGTAGTACTTTAAAAATATACTTTAAATAAATTTAATGATTAATACAAAGATTAAAGAATGGTTTTTCAAGTAAAATGAAAAGCTAAATATTTACAAATACAAGTACAAATATATCACATATATACAAGGCGCAAATTACCAAAAAGTTCAAACAATTATTTACAGTTTTTGACACTATATAATTATGATGCAGAATGGTGCAGAAAATTGTACAAAGCTAAAGAACAATATTGTCTGAGAGTTAAATTTTCTCCAAGAATCATCTTAATGTAAAACCCCTCAGCAAATCAAAGAGACTCAAATGACTATCGTGGTGACATCTAACTAAATAAATGTCCTAAATTGTTGAGGTCAAGGAGGTGAGCCTATATAGAGGGACACTCTGTATATGTTATTATATTTTCCGAAATAAGTAACAAAATATTAGAAATATATAAGAATAAAAACTTTGCAAGCTGATGACAATAAAAATTAAAAAAAAAAAAGGTAAATACTTTTAATAAAAATCAAAAAACTACTGAAAAAAATTAACATTTCATACTTAATAATTTATGCGACCAGATTATACGTGAAAGAAAATTTCAAATGTGTCTAAATATGACAAATTAATTTAAAAATACGAAAACAAATTAATTAAATATGAAACTTTACTGCTCAAAATTACATACATGTTTAAATTTTTCGAACTGAAATTACGTTGATTATTAATCATCTACATGGTGGTACACCGGGAAGTAGTTGGGTTGAGATCCTTTAAGACATGAACATAAGTCATAAAATATGTTCAAACTCACAATTCCAAAACTAAATTTTGTGGGTCAGTTATTTTGGGAAAAAGTTACATAATACAATTTGTCTTACAACTTTTAGTATTATGTAACTTTTTCCCAAGTTTCATAATACTATTTGTCTTGTAGGGCGCAGGTGTCTATAGCAGCCTGTTCCAAATGTCAGCACCTGCTGGAGCAAACGCTACCAATTTTGATGGAGAGGTACCTGCTATTACTTTGGCTTTAGAAAAGCTGACTCACACCATTGAAAAGAAGATAGTTTTGCTGTCGGATTCAAGGGCAGCACTGCTGGTAATAACGTCTGGACATCCCTAGGCTAATGCTGCAATTCTCGCACGCCAGAAAACTATAGAAAGTAAAAGAGAAATACTTTAAGTATTAGTGATGCAATGGATTCCAGCTCATTGCGGTATACATGGAAATGAGGAAAGCAGATAGACTTGCACGGTTAGGAGCTAGCCAACCACATCTGCTTCTTCCTATCTCCATGGACATGGCGAAAGAAATTGCCCAAAGCGCAATCACTGAAAGAGCAGAGAGAGGAAAGGATTAGAGGAGAATGTGGGGAATGAACTGAGCGGCACTGTTAGACCCTAAGAAACGCCCTATATTGACTTTACCAAGAACGGTGGCAGTGGCATGCTCCATGTTGGCCATTGGGCATGACTATCTGTGGCACTACCTGAAGAGGATAGGAGTGGCTGAGTCTTCAGACTGCGTCCTGTGTGGAGATGGAGAGATGACCGCCGATCACATATTTACATGTACGGCAATGGCGGACTTAATTTTAGACTGGAGTTACGTGAATAAAACTTAAGTATACTGGGCTGTACTTAATAAAATGCTTCCTTTGGCATAGGAAAAAAAAAAACTATTTGTCATGCTAAATATAAATGAGCATTAACGAAAAATTACATTAAATATAAGTATGCATGATATATTTTATAATGCATATGTATGTAGTTATTTAATTACTAATTAATCTTTATTTCAAATTAGTAAGGACATTTATTTATTTAGAAATTACATTTTGTATGAAAATAAACCAAGAAAGCTGCCTTATTATCTCAGGACCGATTTTTAATTTTTTATTAGGATTTATATGATTCCAAAAAAACTTTTTATTTACCGATATAATTAATAAATAATTTAATATTAAAACCTTGAGTAATAATCTGCAGCACTTTTCAAATATAAATAGCAAAATCTTTTCATTATAGAACCACATTTGTATTTGTTTAGAGGAGAAAAAAATTAAACAAAAATATCAGATGAATTTCATTTATAAACTTGATTTTAATATGCAAATAAAAATAATAAAGAATTTGATCTTAATTAGTTTGATTTCAATTGTCATTTACCTCAAACCTAAAAAGTTGATGTTGAAAATAAAATGCATATCATAAATAGAAAAGCTGTGTTACCTAGTAAGTCTGAAAAAACTAACACATTATTCTCCAGAAACACCAAAAGAATTTCAAAAGTAAGAAAAATTCATATATCTAACCACTGAAATGGCAGTTAAAACTAGATATTCCTAAAATAATACTTTGATATTTATTTTAATAGTATAAAAAATTGTATCATTGATTTTTTTTTGGACTAACAATGTATCACAGCTTAAGTGATGATATGTAAATAATACTGTTATATATTTCTTTTATGTGTCATTTTTATATTAACCTTTTTTTTTTTTTACGGAAACCTCATATAATAGACAAAATCATCTACACTATGGGTGTCTGTTATATAGAAGTTTCACTGTAATTCTTTCTTTTTTCTTCTAGAAATCAATGCCGAGATCTGAGAATTCACTTTTTTCAAGCTGAATTATTCTATGCAAGGCGTGGGCAAAACATGTTAAAAAATATCATTTCAGGTAAAACAAAATTTAAGAATTTTTGCCTTCATCATGTATGGCAAAACATTGGTAAAGAAAAAAAAACATTATATAGCATACCATTATTCGTCCATGATATATCCATGGAATTATTAACAAATTTGGCAATTGATCGTGGTTAAATTTTTGACATGTATTTAGAAGCATTGGTTTTGTTTTTTTAAGGTTTTCTTTTTTGACTAAATATAGACAAAAATATATAATATCCTCCCAAATATGTAAAAATTCTCCGAATATGTAAAATAAAAAACGCTCTATTTTCTTATAACACATAAAATATAACATCAGAAGATTTACAGGGTTAGTAGAAAATATGCAACACAGTATAAATCTGGTCCCAGTAATGATTAATACCTGTAGTTCATTGAAGTGTTCTTTTGAAAGGGTAACCACACCATTCTCAGCATTTACATACTTAGGTTCCATGTCTTCATCATCATCAACAAGGCCATCATCAGCCCATAGCCAAGGATCATCTGGAATAACAGGGAGAAGATAATCATCTGAGGTCCAGGGTTTAGTATCATCAGCGGCTTGTAACTCTTTAATTGTTGGTTTCTGCTTTCTCAGGTAAGTAATAAGCTTGATAAGATCATAATGGGATGAAACTCTCTCCATTATGAAAGTCCTAAAAAACAAATATAGTAGAAAGCATTAATACTTTATTAAGAGTGATGTTTAAAAAATTTATGAAAAACACTTCATGGCTTTGAACCTTCAAAAAATTGGTGAAACGACAGGAAATCCTTACATTACTAATTAATTAAATTACAACAGTAATTAATTACTGACCATCTGAAAAAATGTGAAAAACCTATTTTACAAAAGGAAACTTCCGGTAGGTCGATTTTATTGACATTGTTTTTGAGCTAGGCTGTGCACACACCCATGCAAGCAAGCAAGCACGTATGCACGCACAGACCATTTTGTGAGATTTGGTTGGTATCATGGCTCACTTCTTCCGAAAATAGTTGCTTCAGAAGTTATTAGCAAAAGTAACTTGTGGTGTGCACAGTGGAATTCTCTGGCTAATTTGTATTTAGCAGAGTTTAGGTTTTATTCTTAAATTATAGTGGAATGACCAAGTTATTTTTCAAAAATGATTACTGTCACTGGCGGTCCTCCCACCAACCATTGTTTCTGGGTTTAGCTTGGCTCCTATTTTCATGGTAAGTAGCTCTCTCTCTTCAACCATCTCCGTGTTCTCTCCTTCACCAAGGGTTAGCCATGTTTCTTAGCAGTTGATATTCTATCTGGGTCCACCCTGGTTCTTCAACTTCCCTTCGGGCCTCCACCTCTCTAGCGCTTTTATCTATGAGATCTTGAGCAATTTCCACAAACGAGCACTCTCTCGGAAATCCCTCCTGCCCCAGTTCTTTTGCCAAGTGAATCTTCAGTACCATGGATAAGAATTGCACCCAACCCTAAACCTGGATTGTTTCCATCATCTCGCTGAATATATCTGCGATTCTGTTGTAGCATACCAGGAGTTCCGCGGCATACTGCCCACTAGACTGTTTCGGTTTCTTTGTCTCCCTCATTATCATAAATATGTCCTCCTCTGGGGCCCACCGTCCTCCTTCGAATGCCTTCTTTAATCTTTCCTAGATAACTCTCCAAGAAGTTTCTTCATCCGTCTGAATCTGATTGAGGATGCTCCTCTTTACTCTGCAGACCTGTTTCTCCCATCAACAGTTCGAGGTCAGAAACGGTCTTCCTTAAGTCTTGAGCGGTTGTCGTGCGTACTTTTATCCACTCTAGTGTCATGGCATATGCTTCCGCAAGAGACTTCTGGTAGAGGAGGAATCTGCTCTGTGGGAAGTGTGTTCTAAGCTACATTTTGATTCAAAGCTTCCAGGTTCAAAACTGCTTGTTCAAGGATCCCATTGGTAGCTATTATTTACAAAAAAAGAGAGAGAAAAAAATTGAAGATGTCAAAACACAAAAAATCTTCTTTAATAGAAAAAATTACTCCGGTATCTAAAGTTCCCAGGTTTACGAACTCAAAGACTAAAAAAGAGAAAATGGAGAGAGAAATGACCAACTCGATTGTTACTCGAAGACTGATCTTTTGTAGTGTTCAGTACCTCAATATATACATCTTCAATCATCTGATCTACTCGATTTCAGAGAAACTAAAAATTGATTTTATTATTTTTTTTATTTATTATACTTAGCTCATTATTATTATTATTATTATTATTATTATTATTATTAATTTACTTAGTACTACTTTTTTTTGTTGGTATATTGCTTATTTTATTTGGATATTAGTAGTATATTTAGTGGTAAATTTTAATTTTGTTATTTGTTTTCTTTTTAGTTATGAATTTTTAGTACAAAGCTATCTATAATAATTGGTTAAGTATATATATTTTATTTGCATTATAAAACTTTTTGTAAATTTTTATACTCTTGATAAATCTATAGTGTTTTGTTTCGCTTTTTCAATCAACTTCCAGCAAATGGATATCCATTGCCATAGTACTTTTTATGGGTTTTTTTCTGATACTATATTTTTTTTTAAAAAAGTAATTATTATTACAGGTAAGTAAAAGTACAAATGTTCCGTATTACACATAAAGCCACAAAAGAATGCACATTATAATCCATCACATAAAGAATTCAATATTTCAGAATATCACAGGTTATAGCGGTCATAGTTTCAGGTGGAGCAAGAGTGTTAAGCCTTATTAACAAGATTAAAATTCCAATAACTGGACCATGACAATATAAACTTTTTTTGTAAATACTTATTTAAAAAAATTAAGCAATTGGCATTAACATTAATATATTATGTTCTATAAATAAAGATGATACCTAATGTCAAAGCGATGTTTTGAAATGCAATGATCACCAGAGTCCCCTACTGAAAAGGAGACAGTCTCACAGAAAAGACAGGTCACGGGTAACGGATCTTCTTCCATCTCATTATCACTCCCACTTTCCATATCTGATGAGTCTATCTCTTCGTTATCACTCATTTTGAAATACCTGGAGAAAATCACTAATTTAAACATATTAACAAATAATGAGAGCAAAAACTAAGAAAAAACAAAATAATTATTTAAAGAATTAAAACAAAACCTTTAGTCCTCTAACTATCATTTGATAACTGACTGGTCAACACTTCACTTATTCAAGCAGATTAAACCTGCAATCAGGGCTCAGAAATGGTATGACTGGTTGACTACTACATGCGACTTCTAAATGAATGATTTTGATTTTGAGGCCAGGAGTTGTCAAATTGGAGACCCACAAGGGAACACTCCAGCTCCATAGCCATATTCTATAGAGTATCAATAATCTTTACTGAGTAGTCAATAATTTCATTAATTACTGAATAATCAATAATTTCTGATTACAATTTGCTTTGGTTTCTTGCTGTTAAATAACTCCTTTTATTTTAACAAATATGGTTTAAGTTAAAAAAAAACAAAAAACTGTAGAGGGATAGGTATTAAACTGTGGCTGTTCCACTCATTCCTCAAAAACTGCACTCTTGCAAATTCGACTGTCAAAAGAGACAGTGTTTATTTATTTCAGTTTCTGCAAACTTTTATCACCTTCAACTGGTAGTAGGGAATAGTTCAAAAACATACTCTTTTCTTGAAGTAAACAATCTCTTCACATTAATTTATTTTGGTTAATCCTAATATTCGTTAGAAAATTTTCCACGAATTGGAGTAAATTGGACAAGAAAATGTTTTGAAAAAACACTTAAAAAAAGAATTTCTAAATGAAAATATAATTCAAATATCTAAGAAAAAATATGTTCGGTGTGCAGCTAACAGTAAGAAAAATACCTTAAACAGTCAAATCTAAAAAAAAAATAAATTGGTTTTAAAGAACACTAAATTAGTAATTAAAAATGATATTAACAAAACAAATATTCATGGTAACAACAAATTAATTGGCAGAGGTAAAAAAAGATAGTTCATAAACACAACTAAATCCATGAACATAAAAAATATATGATAAAATTAAAACATAATACTGGGAATTTTATTTCATTAATTCATTTACCTTTCAATCTAGCTAATAATAACAATAATTAGCGGGAAAAGCGAAAATCTAAAACCAGTTTATATTACTACTTCTGTTAAATATAAAACACAAATGATTCGAAACAAAACACAATCAATCAGGAACAACGTGCTGAACAGAAACAACTTACTTATCTAAAGTATTAGAAACATTACCACAAGGAGCGCTAGTTCACCTGATAAACTTTTGTCTTCATTAACATTTACTGATAACTTCAGTGCTTTTCTCAATTCGGATTATTTATTTACTTTTATGGCACAACAACAAGACATGCTCTAATGGTAGTTCAAAACCTACTTATAGTATTATTATTATTATTTCTGTTTTAATTAGATCACAACTGACTCTCGCTCGCTACGCTCGCTCATAAGGAATAACCGAATCCCCAACAGATCCTTTGAAGTAGGTTTTGAATTAGAATGATCTCCTGATGTTGAAGCTTCTTTTGTGAACTAGTACCATTTCTGTAGTATGGTTAAGTCACCAATAGACGACAGGGCCATCTGGTAGTTGACAGTTTGTTGGAAAACATTGTACAATTAGGTTTTTCTCTTTCTATATAAATATATTTTTAAAAACATACTTAATAACTAAATGCATTTTTCTGGAGGAAGAATGAAACCTATTTATTTTTAGCGAAGATATAATAGGCAAGTAGGCACGTCTTAGATTTATAATTGTTTTACGCCTGTTGAACAGATTCGATACGTAGGATTCCATCTTGACAAGACTTACTTGGAATCCACATACAAGACTGAAACTGCTCGTAGATAT
>NW_027108206.1:571074-598443 GCF_000696795.3 Halyomorpha halys
TCCATCTTGACAAGACTTACTTGGAATCCACATACAAGACTGAAACTGCTCGTAGATATCGATTGCTTTAACACCTACTTGACAAACGCTCTAAATTTCCCATTCACTACAAAAAAATATTATATACCATAATAATCAGGCCAATTTGAACATATGGAATTGAGCTCTGGGGCTCTACCAAACCATCAAATTCCTCCCCCATCCAATCCAAAATCCTAGATGCTCCTTATTACGTTACAAATAAACTCATCCACAAAGACCTTAACATCCCATTCGTTGCAGATTTGGCCAAAAACAGATATGCGTCTTTTCATGGCAAACTCCTTATCCATGCTAACCCATTACTTCTTAATCTCTCATCCTTAATAATCCCCCCGAGGCGTCTGAAAAGAAGATGGCCATGGGACCTTCTAATTTAAATTAATGCTTGAAGTATCACCAATGGGTGGTTCTTTCCCAAGATTTTGAAACATTCATCCAATTCACTTATTGCATTTATTATTTTGTACATTACATAAGTTGTAAATTATATATATATAATACAATAATAGTTTTAACACCAAAGCATTAGTGACATCAAGTTTGAATTGTTTTAATGTTTTCTCTAATTATGAATTTTTACAATACTACGAATTGATATTGTAAACTTTATAAATTGAGTACTGATACAAGCTTACCATAAATTGATTTGTTTGCTGGCCAGCACAATTATCACTAAATAATGAAATCAGTTCCATCATTTATTGCCTTTACTTTGTTTTCTGAGAATCCCGATGTATCCTAATGCTGCCATCACCACGCATACCAATGATACAAATATATATAGGATATATCTTAATTTCAAAATGAGAAGAGTTACGAGTAGACTTAAAGATGAGTTCTACAACACAATAGACAGTCTTCCATACTTAAGTGCAATAATAACGCTCACTAAGTTATGATATGTTAAACAAAGAAATTGATCTTGATTTTTTATACAGCCAGAATATAATTAAAAGTAAGCAATGAAAGCATTCGCGTATTTTAAATGAATAATAAATCATGTCTTTTTAAAATTTTATTTTTTTTATAAATAATTGCCAAAGGTATAATTATAAAGTGGGAGAGCTTTGACATATTCCGCTTAAATATTATAAAATTTTAAGTCAGAATTATAATCAATTATTTTATATTATATTATCAATTGTATCTTTTTTTAACATTAATGTATTTAGTACTTTGCTGTGTAGAAATACTTTTTTTTTAATCTTTATTATATATAGATATACTTACTTAAAAAAAAAAAAAATGTATGCAGTAATACTACTTTATTTTATCTTTATTCTATATTTTAACTTAGTAAAAAAAAAATTGTATCTTTTAGTAACTGCTCACAACATGTAACTGAGTATCTTCCCGGTTTGTAGAAATTTTTCATCAAACAAATAAATACTCCTAACTTTCTCCTGATATTCTTGACCCATCTCATCTTGATCCTGTTGAGGGGGAACTCACTATTCTTCAGATGTCCCTTCCTTCTAAAGTGTTTGATCCCTCAGAAGTAATTAGCATCATTCCCAATTCCTTTCCAAAAAAGCTCTTGGTCAACACTCTATGTCCTAAAAAAGCTCCCTCAAAAATCTTTCTGATTTCTTACCTATTATATATATGCACATTATATGCTGAGCTTTGAACCCCACCTATTTTCCCAAGAGTTGAAAATACCAGGGCATTCAAAAAGTCCTGTCGTTTTTCGTTTATTCGTTGTTTATTTTGATTCTAGAGTGTTTGCTAATTAATTCCGTTCAATACAACTTTTATCCATGTAAACACAAATGTTTATACTTTATGAATAGGAGGCTAAGGAGGATTAATTTAATGCAGTCACCATCCAACTGTCTAGTTAAAATGATTCCAGTTGAAACTCAAATTCGGTCGATTTTGCTCTATGAGTTTAAACTTGGCTCAAAAGCTGCCGAAACTGCTAGAAAAATATGCTCCGTGTTTGGGGAAGATGTGCTGTCTGAGCGGAAGGCACAATTTTGGTTTTCAAAATTTCGTGGAGGCGACGAGACACTAGAAGACGAGGCACGCTCAGGTCGACCAACTGTAGTTGATAAGGAGGACGTTCGAAGAGTAGTAGAGTTGGATCCGCGTCAAAGTTGTTCAGAGATAGCCTCTCAACTTAATATCTCAGCCACCACTGCCTGGAATTACCTTAAAGAACTGGGAAAAGTGAAAAAACTGGATAAATGGATTCCTCATAAGCTTTCAGATGCCAATATGCTTGTTCGCTTGACAACTGCATCTTCGTTAACTTCCCGCTTGAAAGTCGAACCCTTTTTGAATCGAATCATCACCTGTGATGAGAAATGGGTGTTGTACAACAACTTCAGACGATCATATCAGTGGTTGTCGGCAGATGAGAAACCTAAACAATTTCCAAAACCAGATCTCCATCCAAAGAAAGTTTTGCTCATTGTTTTCTGGACAGCCAAAGGTATAGTGCATTTTGAGATTCTGAATCAAGGGCAAACCATCACTGCAGAAGTATACTGCAATATACTGGACCATTGCCAATCCAAGCTTAAGACTTTTGATCCCTGCTTAGTCAACAGAAGAAGACCTTTGCTTCTTCAAGACAACGCTCGACCACACACCGCCAAATTGACCAGGGAAAAATTGACAGAAATAGGCTGGAAAGTTTTGCCTCACCCACCATATTCCCCTGACCTGTCACCCACTGATTATCACCTATTCAGAGATCTCGACAACAATCTGAGACAAAAATGTTTTCAAGACCATGACAACCTAATTCACGAACTGACCACTTATTTTTGCAGTAGAAATCAACAGTTTTTTAAGGAAGGAAGTTGGGCTTTACCATCTCGTTGGGAGAAGGTTACCAACTGTAACGGTGGATATTTTGATGAATAAAGGTGATTATTTGAAAATATTTATTTATTTATAATTTCCCCCAAAAAAACGACAGGACTTTTTGAATGACCTGGTAGTCTGAAATAAAAATAATACTGAAAATTGCCAAGACACATGAATATCGATCCTCCTACCATCTCTATTCTCTATTTTCCATTCATTAGTGGATCCAGCCAAAAATCACTCCCATCCCAGGAAAGTGAAAATTTTTTTCATTTTTTCTCAAAACCATTTATTATAAATAAAAGAGCGCTTAGTGTCTTCCAAGTCAAAATTCCCAGTTCTGAACCAAGCAAACCACTTACGGATGGTGCTTCGCCACACAGACTGCAAATTTTTTTAACTGTCTGTTTGTAGCGGATTTTCCTTTTTGGAAATAAAAAATCATTAAATGACGAAAATGAAGTTTTTTCTCTTCTATTTTGAGCAAGCCAAATACCACTTAAAGATAAGGAATCTCGGTTGAAACTGATGCATAAAAGCACCTTAACTAATGCTTTTTTAGAATAAGTCAACATTATTGAGCAAGTAAACATGATTTTATAAACACAGAGAGGATTAAATTGAAATATTGAAAAATGCTATGAACTTATTTTACAACCCAATACAATTCTGAGGCTATAGAAAGAAAAAAAAGATGGCTATGGGATCTTCTAATATGTTAGTCATAGAATTGCTACCAGTGGGTAGTTCCATCACAAGGCATCATGTTTTTTACTTATACATCAGTTCTATAGACTTGTATTCTGTAGAACAGTTGTAAATTCAAATAACTAAAATAAAATAACTATAATTTATAATAAAGGTGGATATGGTATAGGATAAAGTAATACAACTATAACATTTATTAGGTCAGTTTTCTTTTTCAATATAAATAATAATTCAAACTTCAAAAATTCAAAGATTTTTTTTAATTTTCTCTGTTGGTCAAAAGGTTTTTAATCCATTTTATAAAGTCATCCACATAAATTATTTTTGCACTAATGAATTCATAGTACTTTAAATTTTTGAAGTGTATATACATATACATTTATATAAAGGAATACTTCATATATAAAAGAGATAATAAAAATATTCCTATAGTTCATATACATTATTTTTTCATTCTTCTTTATCCTTGATACAAAAAGTATTCCACTCTTCCATTCCCTCTTCTAGGAATTCTATACTGTTGAGGAATGTTTTACCTGAGAAAAAAAGATATTTATAAATTAAGGTTTTAAAATATATGAAAATAATCTTCATTCAGGGACAAAAGTCCCTTTATAAAACATAACTAAATAGATTGAACTGAAGAAAAATATGAAATTATTCCTCACCCTCAGCATTTCTCAGAACTCCATTTCATTCTGATTATTACTTTCACTTACTTATATATGGAATATATACTAAGGGAATGTATTGCGGTTGTGAAAACTTTTGAATTCGAGATTTTGACAGAAATAAATATTTAAGGTCCCCTGAGTCCAAAAAACTTAAGTCTCGCAAAAATGGTCTGTGTGTTTGTATGTGGTCAAAAATGAAAAGTCGTACAAAATTGAAATTACATATTTAAGGCAGGTTATGCCTGGGATATGAGAACTTTTTTGCTAAAATTGACAGATCGGAAGTGCCACTTAATAGGATCGATTTTTCGATTATCTCAAAAATAACTAATGATTTTGATTAAACTCGCCGCGTCAGTGTAGAATTAAATGGTCTTTAATATCAGCTAGGTCTTTTCCTAATTGAAATATTCGAACAGGGCTTAAATGACGATTTTTTAAAAATCTTCCCCTAAAGCACCTTTAATTTTGTTTATTTGAAAAAAAAAAAAAATAACAGTTCACATTGTTAGCAACAATAAACAATTGATAAATACAAAATATTAAATAATTTTATGAATAACTAAAGGCAATAAAAGGAATAACAGGCATTCAAATCAGACAGGATAAACAGAGACCATCCAAACATTCCCAATAGCGTTATGACTTTGTTGAACTGTCATATTCTTTTTTAGGTCCAAAATTTATATTTATTACTTCACCTCAAGAATCTCTAAAAATGGAATTTTATAGCAATAATAAAATAAAAATTATTTGTTCATAACTTTCCCTAGTTTTTATTTTTTTGTTTTAAATCACAGAAATAGCTAG
The DNA here is from genome assembly GCF_000696795.3 of Halyomorpha halys. Taxonomy (NCBI): domain Eukaryota; kingdom Metazoa; phylum Arthropoda; class Insecta; order Hemiptera; family Pentatomidae; genus Halyomorpha; species Halyomorpha halys. The sequence goes on from NW_027108206.1 coordinate 576,126, forward strand.
AGGCCATCAATCTACACAATAATTTAGATCATAAGTGAAAGTTATGTGATACACTTATTGCACTAAATTTATTTCTATCATGTTTCTCCTGATGACTTACCCTCTTTATTATTTAAATTTAGAAGTAATAATTACAGTTATGAGGTATTTAACAAATATTTATTAAATATGTCATAAAAAATCATCTTTTGGTTTGGCTCAAATGTTCTGTTTAAAACTGCACACTCAAGTGGTCTTAAAGATACATACTTGCAACCATAATCTAAATTGAGTCAAGTATGTCTCTGAAATTATTTTAATTTGTTTCTTCTATCTTTTCATATCTTATTCCCGTCCATTCTTTCTTTAATTCTTCCATTGTTCATCATTCTTTACATACATTATTTACTTCAGCTCATCACCTTTTATTATTTTAGTTTATATATTGTACTTAACCCATTTTGATTTATAGAACTCCTGATTTCATTTTTTTTTTGTTTGATTTTACCTACACATTTAATTCTTCTCACTGTACCACACATTTGTGATTATATTAATTTCATTATTTACACAAGTTTTTTCTTCAATAATAATATTTTTGTTACTTATCTTTTGGATAAATACTTACACCTGTATTATAAATTACTTTTTTATATCATTATTTGTAATAATTTTAATTTTCTTAAATTATTCATTCATTTTCATTTCAAATTATTCAATCAGAAATTCATTTTACTTGTAGAGATTTTAAGCCAAGGAGGGTAAATTGATATACTCTCTACAAGGAGCTTTATGAATGAAGTCAACTGAAAGATGAACGAACCAAAAGACTGTTAAATGACTTCAAGCAACTGCAGCAGCATATGTATGCAAGCAACGGCATCCTTGAGTATTAGGGAAAATATAGGATCCTAAAGCCAATAATATGCAGGTTATTTCTTAAATATACCTCCAATAAGCTTTATCTTTATGATTTTTTTTTCATATTTCTATGCTATATGTGTTCATAATAGCATTTTCCATTGTCTCACCTAAAATGCTAATGACAGCTTCTGGCCAGCTAAATAGTTTTTTATTTTTTAAAATAGATTTTTACTAAAAAATAGAATACTCCTCAGAACTGAGTGAGGGAACCTACAATATCTTCTTTTACAAATGTATGCATATATCTGGAGTTTGTAAGGCACCACAATGGCACTTTTATGTATGCTTCCATACCTTTGATATTGGTTATGATTATTGGGGTATTCATCTTCTTAGACTGCTCTCTACTGCATTAAAGTGTGAGGAATCCATTTGTAGATGCTGATTCATGTGTCCATTTCATTGACTAGTTCTCTTCTATATATCTCTTTGTTCTTATCTCCTTCTTGAATCTTTCCTTAATCTCCTTCCTTTCATTTCTGCCTCATATGTGTCTTTTACAATATAGTCCTTAGACATTCTCAGAGCATGCTTAAACCACTTGAACCGATGCTTCACAATAAGCTCCTTGGCTGATTTTATATCGAGGTTGGTCCTTATCATATTGTTATTAATTTGGTCTCATTTTGATTTGCCCCCAACTCTTCTCAAACTGTGTATCTATCCCTATGGACTTTTTTTTTTTTTTTTTTTTTTTTTTTTTTTTAAGGTGATGTTTGTATAGTTATCTACAGGTGACCAACCTATTCTATCCATGGTGGGGGATCAAGTTGTTCAGTTTGAGGGAACGCCACTTAATGAAAAAAGTCCATGCCCCCAGGCCGAATTCGAACCGGCACTGCCCACAGATTTCAGAGCGATAGACCTAGGCCTAACTATCTGAGCCACAGATGGCCGGGAGTTGGTTTTTATACTTGGCCATGAGGATCCATGATTCACTGGGATAAGTCAGTATTGGAAGGAACGTGTTCTTATATACCATTTAGAGACAAGTCTTTCCTATAAATCCTCTCTTGACCTTTGTGCTAACTTAATCATTTCCTCCCTAATGTTCTCATCCTCCTAATCCTGATCATTAACGTGAGCCATCAGGTAGTTGAAGTGCTCTACTTGTTTCAGCTTCACACCTTCAAGTTATATCCATCGTCTGACCTCAGATCCTCTTAATTTTTGTTTTACCAACATTTATCATATTGATTGGTTCAATTTCTTTTTTGAGAATATGGAATTAAAACCTGAAATTTCTTACATCAATACCATATAGCACAATGTCATCTGAATAAACAAGGAGAGTGAAATAGAGAAGTTTTATCTTTCTGTAACCTAGACAGCAGGGTCACATCTTTGACTTAACCATTCTAAGAGTACCATCCAGGAATAATATGAATAGTAACAAGTATAAACTGCAACCTTATTTTATAAGTATATACTTTGCAAATTTTAAATTTAAATTTTAGGTGGTTCTATGCTGTTATGAAATTTTTCAGTTCATTTTAAGTAATAAAACAGCCTTTGCTGATTCAACCTTTTTTTTTTTTAATCCCCCTCCCTTGCCATTTCTGGCATACGGGGTGCGGGGGGAGTGGGGTAGTGCGCTGGGGTTTGCGCATGCCACTACTCCCAAAGATCACTGATTTGTTTTTTTTTTGTTTTTTTATTCTTTTATTAATTATTCATTTTTTTTTATTTAATGTGGTACAGCCCAGCACTAGGTTTAGCGCCTTACTGATGGAGCTACACCTTGTCCACTGCATCCATCTCAGTGCCTCCTGCAGTTACCAGGCTGGTCCAGCCCTCCTGGTCTCAGTCTGGGTCAGCTTCCTCATCTTCTGGTGGCTCGCCGATGTTGGGCGGTTAAGCAGTTCCCATCGTGAAATGAGTGGGGCCCACCACCTCCTTCCACCCGTAAATGAACTCCCTGAAGAAGGGATAATTCTCTTCTTCTATCAAACAGGGAAAGTCCGAATCGGCGAGGGCGTAAATCCCGGTCTTTCTCGACATCCTGGCTCGGTGTCCTGCCTTGGCAGAGCAGTCTATTATTATGTGTTCTGCTGTTTCAGGAACTCCACACGTTGGGCACCGGGGGTCGATGTTCTTTCCAAAGCTCTGCAGCTTTCCCCGAAACCCCCCCCCGTGTCCTGTCGGGATCTGTGAGACCCAATAGTCTGGGAGGACCCATTTAGCTTGACATCCCTAGTAATTTATACTCTCTCGTAGGTAGTTACCTCAATAACAGGAGTGTCAGGATCAGGGGTAACTACTACGAGGTCGAGAGAAAATGGAGAGGATGTCCGCAGGGTTCGGACCTAGGACCAGCTCTGTGGAAGCTAGTATCTCCGAGAGAGAATCGGTGAGACTCCAAACTTATGGAAGACAATACTGCAAGAGGACTCAATAGAGGAGTGGAATGGACGGTGGGTAGCAAGCCAGAAGGGCGCTACTTTGAGAAAATTCTTCCCTACCGTCCTTTCTAGACTGAAGGCTAAATGGGTCAGCGATCCTCTCTCGGAGCTCTTCCTGCAGCGCTTCTAGCCCCTGCCTCTTAACTTCATATTTAAGGACATCCTCCCTGAGGATGAGATCCAGAGGCATCGCTCCGGCCAGCACCTGCACCGCCTCATGTGACACCGTCCTGAATGTCTTCGTGACCCTCAGCAGAGCCAGTCTCTGTATGGTGGCCAGTCTCCTCTTCTGTGTCTGTGTGAGGTTTCGGCTCCACGCAGGGGATGCGTACCTCAGAATTCCCAAGATCACACCTTTATATATGGTCATCGTTGCAGGGTATCTGAGGCCCCAAAATGCCCCCCCTATCCTACTTAATCCATTGAGTGACCGGGTCACCCTGTCCTTTAGATACACCAGGTGAGAAGTGGCATCGAATCTTCTTCTTATCCTCACACTAAGATATGTCACCTCCTCACCCTCTCTCCTTGGATATCCAGGGTGATAGGACGAGCCCTGTCTATGGAGCCTCTTATGAGTATGGCCTGAGTCTTGGCTGCTGCCATACTCAACTTCCTCTTCACGCACCACTCTCCTACGAGACTGGCACACCTCTCCGCTTCTGTCTTTAGTTTGGATCTACTGTTCTTGGCCATGATGACTGCCAGGCTGTCTACGTAATCCATGGCAAGGAACCCCTAATCTTCTAGTTCCCCAGCAACTCATCGAATACTAGCTTCCACAGAGCTGGTCCTAGGTCCGAACCCTGCGGACATCCTCTCCATTTTCTCTCGACCTCGTAGTAGTTACCCCTGATCCTGACACTCCTGTTATTGAGGTAACTACCTACGAGAGAGTATAAATTACTGGGGATGTCAAGCTCTTGCAACCGCTGGAGTGCATGGGGCCACCAAACGCTGTCGAAGGCGGAAGAGATGTCAAACATTATCAATAAGACATATTTCTCCGCCCTCTCCTCCACGTCCCTACGCACTCTCAGCAGCGCATCCGTAGTTCCCTTGCCACGGGTCGAGCCGAACTGCCGTGGATGACTTGCAGCACTTAGGATTGGTCTAAGGCTGTGGACGATCATGTGCTCCAGGACCTTACTAGCTACTGACATTTCCTTATCCTTACCACCTCCCTTGTAGAGCAATCTCAAGTCTGCGATCCTTCACTTGTTTGGAAAGTACCCCTTATTCAGACACTCATTGAATATATCCAATAGCTCTTCCTCGATATAAGGGGCACTGTTCTTGATGATTGCAGCATCTATGCTATCTAGTCTTGGAGCCCTTCCTATCCTTTGTCTGTCCACAGCAAGATGAAGGTCCCACATATCCCATGGTGTCGGAACAGACTATCGCGCTTTTATATTTTAGTGCGACAGCCTCCACAGCAGCTGTATTTTCCTCTAAATTGATATTTACATTCGCCTGTCGTGGCTGCATATATGCTGAAACCAGGGCGAAGGCAACTATGCCCCACCTGACATAACATGCCGCCTGATCTGCTGTGGTGAATTGCTTCAGTTCCATTACGTCGAGGGCAGGGTTAACGACAACAATCGCTGCTCTAGGCCTCCTCTCGCCACTGCCTAGACCGACCACCCGCGCCATACTTCCAAAACCTGTGACCACATTCTTTCGACAGCATGGCTCCTGAATCGCCAGGATGTCAGCACTTCAGGCGAGAGTTCTCAATTCGTCCGCGACCACTCGTCTCCGGCCCATATTGACCTGCAGGATTTGCAGCTTACACATACCGGGTCTTCATCGCCTGCTTGACCATCATCTCCAGATGTACGGGGCATTCCCTGCTGCCAGCACAATGTCGGAGATCTTTCCCTACACTGCCTTTGGCCTTACAAGTTTCTACAGCATGGTGCTGCACACTTACTCTTTTCTGGGCACTCCTTGACTTTGTGCCCTGTTCCCAGACACCACCTGCACGATACATCCTTCGTGCATATTTTAGCAAGGTGTCCGTAGTCTTGGCACCAGAGGCAGAGTAGGGGGTCGAGGTAATCGCGGATGGTCAAGCTCCACCATCCTTCGCTGACAATGTCATCAGAGCGAGCCTCATTGCTTGGTGGACCTCTAGCACCCACGTATTCGTGAGTCCGCCCCTCGCAGGAGTAGAGAAGCAGGGTCTCAACCACTCCCTCATGTCTTTCTTATCTTTCGGCGTGTCTATAGGGATCTTACTCCAAAGATAATTCTCCATGACACTCTCGTTCCAGAAATTAGGTACCCCCCTAACCTCCAGGCGAGGTCTGCGTGCCATTGTGAGCCTCGCCTCCAGTCTCTTATCCTTGAGTTTTCCCCAGAGCCTGGTCAGCGCCTTCAGTCCTCACTGGGTTACCTTAACCGTCTTAATTTCCCCAATTTTTTATGCTGATTCAACCTAATACTTTGTTCAAAGCAATAAACAATATGATTTCCCAAAAATATTAAACTACTCGAAGAAATCCTATAATATACTGTTTAACACATAAGGTCATTTTCTTCCTGGTTAGCTATAATGACATTGTTTCCACAAGAAAGAGAAATAGTCTGAAGCTGTAAAGAGTAGATGGATGAATCTTTCAATTTCTCATCATCCTTTTGTGAAATTTTACTGATAATGCTGTAATTTTAATAAACTATGTTTTAAATCAGAAGCAAAAATCTCACCTGAGAACCCACCCACTGCATACAGTCTTTGGCCAATGACAGCAACTCCCACATTAGATCTAGCAACTGACATATCTGGTCCAGGGAGCCAAGTTTTCTTCACAGGATCATAAATTTCTGTGGTAGATAAAGAGTGTGTGCCATCTGATCCACCAACAGCATAGAGTTTTCCTGTAAACAAAAGTAATAAACTGAAATATGAATTTTGCTCACATTAACTACAGAATCATTCTTGTAATCAACATCAGAAATCACTAATTTCCTTAAAAAAAAAAAAAAAAAAAATTAACTAGTACCACTACAACCTATGAAGAGTCTTAGATTCACTAAACACTCAAGGTGTCTTACCCCATACTAATTTTATTTTTCGACCCAGATTTAGGAATCTTGTGCCATATACACTGATTGGTTCAATTTTCCGAGCTTTGTTTGGTTTTTCTTAACAGGTGTGGGGAGTCTGACATGAGTGGAGACCCTGCACCTAACCCCAACCTGGGGGCCAATGGCTGTCTATGGCTTAGACGGCCGGGTGATGGGGCCACGATCTCCTCCATACATGCCACTGACAGAAACAAGTGATCAAGTATAATATCAGAATCCAAAGACCTGCAAGGGCTGCAGAGTCATTTTATAAATAAAGTCGGAAGTGGTGGTTACTGGGTATTCATCTAAATATGAAACCATCAATAGACAATGAAACAGAAGTTAGCCACTTAAAGGAATTATTTTTCCATCCTCAGATGAAGATCCTATTTAACTATTGGGTCTCTTAAATCCCCACAAAGCACAAGGTTTACAAACTGATGTAAGCCAATAGGGATTCTAATATTATTTCATTTTATTTGATTAAACCAGATGAGGAGAACCCCGGCATACTGCCCACTAGATTGGTGAGGTTTTCTAACCTCCCTTAACATTTGGAGGATCAACATCTACAAATATATATAAAATACTGGTAAAAGTTACGCATATTAGCAAGACATGAAAATAACTTGTAATGAAACTTTCTATTGCTAGTATCCATAATATTTAATTTAGTTTTCTTTAATCTTTTGTTCCTGTCTAAAAATATGATAATTATTTCTAATTCTAATATTTGATTACTTAGTGAGGTTAAAGGTAAAACCATACCATTAAAAAGAGCTAAACCACAACCCCTTCTTGGTGTTGACATTGGCTGAGCATAAGACCAAGAATTTTTCTTAGGATCATAAACCTCAACTGAAGTAAGATTATTCCAGCCATCACAACCTCCAACAGCCCATACTTTGCCATCATAGCCACAGCATCCACTCTGATAACGTCCTGTTTAAATAGAGGTATACAATACAATATAATAAGCACAAAAAGCTTGAATTTAAACAATATTGCAAAGATATTTATAAAGTTACATCAGTTTTCAAATATTTGACTAATGCTAAAATGTTAAAAATTAGTGCATTATTATTTAGTTCAAGATAATTGGTAATAATGATAAAAAATAAGAACTAAATTCATTTCCGAAGAATGTTAAGTCAGAATGATTTCAAATTGATCAAGTTTCGAGATATAAATTGTCAATAAAAGTAAACATAATGATTTAGATAACAATTAAATAAAACCAATATTTTTAAATACAATAACACAATATAATGTAAGTTTGTTTATAGTGATGGGAATAATAAATAAATAAAAGGATCCTCTTAGGAGAAAAAGTAAAAGAAATAATTTTCCCTTTTAATTAAAAAGACACAAAAGTACAGAAAGCAATATAAATCTATAGATTTTTTTGGAAAGATTTAAGAGACAAGAAGATTAGCAATGGCAAAATAAACTATTTGTTAACAAACCTTGTAATTTAACAAATCTTGTAATGATATATGGAAAAAAGTAAAGTTTTAAGCAAAAAATACAAATCATTAAACATAACAACTAGGTAGAAACTTTGGAAGATTCAAAAAACTCTTGACTGAATTTATAAAATAAATCATGAATAAAATATAATAAAGCTATTTTAGTTCTATCACTCTAAATTGAAATTAAAATAAAACAAAAATTAATAAGTAAGAAAAAGTAAAACAAAAACATTAATCAATTTGTTTTGGGCAACACTTCCAATTTTAAATTGAAAGTATATTTTATTTTTAAAAGAAAATACTGGATGATTAGTAGCAATATAAACAAGGAGAAGAATGAATGTGGGAAGGGAGGATAAAAAGGGAACACAAATTAGAGAAAAACTATTTACTGGAAGCTGACAATTCTGCCAAAATTGAGGTATAAACGAAAATATAACAGTAGCATAAATGTAAATTTAAAGAGAAAGTTCAATAATTTAAAAGTAACTACCCTCAAAATGTCAATATGAATATGAAAAAATAAAAAAAACCCAAGGGACACTTATAGAAAATAAGAGTCCAGAAGGAATAAGGGCTTGTAACAAGTAACAACTTTCAAAAAAATTGGGCAAGTCATTCAAAACTTGATTGATCACTAATTCATTTTAGTATGTCAATTAATATAAATTTCAGTAGTAAAAAATAAATAGTATTTTTCGCTGTAGCTACAATCAATTCATTGGATGATTTGCTCAAATATTGAAGTGACTTATTTCATTTAACCACAGGCTATTTGATTATAAATTTATTTGAGAAAGACAACACGACAACATTTTTAGACTACAGTGTAAAAACACATGGACAATTATTCATATTGACAGCAAATTCTTAACCTACTATTTGAACCTAGCAAACTGAATATAACGGGACTCCAAAATAACAGTACATAGTAATATTAGAATTTTAGAATATTAGAAAAAGGTCATTTTAGATAGAAAGGAATAAAAAGTCTGATATTCGATCAAAAGAATATAGTACTAGTCTTTCTTATATAGAAAAAATATATTCCCCTATACAAGAAAAATATTTTGTGGGTTCTTGCATCAAAAATGTTTAGTGGTGAAATTATAATGAAAGAGAGAAGGTTTCAAATCTGTAACTAAGGCATTCATTCTCAACTGATTATCGAGAAAAGTTGCCATGGTCAAATTTTTGTGGGTGAAAATTCCATGGACAGGAAAAAAATAGTGGTGTTATTGGTATTGAAAGATATTTTAAATCTTCTATAAATGGTAGTGCTAAAATAATGATATTACGCAAAAAAACTGTTTTGTTTTGTAAGAGGTAATTAACTAACTAAAAAAAATAAATTGAGAATTAACTAAATATAAAATTTCGATGATAGAAGCATGTATTTTTGTCAGTGATATAAGTGATCAAATGTAAATATTTTCCTATTCCATATAACAAAAATTATTTAATAATAAACCAATTGCTCACCCATTTTTAATGGTGCTATTGAATCCCATTTACCAGTCTTAGGATCAAAGAAATCACACTGTTTGATTCCAACCTGACCATTGAAGCCTCCAATACAATATAAATAATCTCCGACATTGCAAACACCTGATAAAAAAAATATATATATATATAACACAAAAGTATAAAGAACCATAAAGAAATTAGTATTGTTTCAAGGTAATCAGGTTAACTTTATCATATAGTTAACTTGATTAGTATTGTTTTATAATAAGTTAACGAAAGAACAATTAAGTAATAATTTGAGGGGATTCTAAACAAACATTTCTGTATATGTTAACCTAAGAGAATTTTTCTTTTCAAATTGGTAAGAACATAGCATTAGTAGTTCCCAGATTTTTAGCACTGAGAGCACATAGGAAAAAAGAGAAATCTTGGGGATAGTTAAATCATCCCAGAAAAAATACCTTCCCTTTATCTTGAATGGTATATCCCATCCTACCTCATTAAAACAGTACCATCCTTTTTTTTTCATCACTGACCAACCTTATATTATAATTTATTTATAATATTATTCAACTTTATAATCATAATTTATTTATAATAAGCAGCAATATTATTAGATGATACATTGAATAGCTGTATATATAGAATTTCTTATATCAGATTGGTCTTTAACAGAAATCTATATTCCTGTTATTCAACAACAAATGGAAACTATCTATTTATTTTTTTTTTGTCTATCCCTAGCTGGTCATTTCTGACTTATAGGAGGAGGTGGGGGTGATCCATCAGCTAACTAACCTATTCTAACCAGAGTGGGAGAGTCAAATTTTCATTCTGTGGGGACATTAACCACAAAATAGTGAAGTATTGGTTAGTACGGCATGAAGTTCTTTTGGTAGCAATGTTGACTTTGTAACCTCTTCCAGTTCTGCAGCACACCTAACTTTTCAATGGAAAGAGATATTTTCAATAAAGGATTCTCGCAGAAAATTTAATATTAAAACAATTTTGTATCTGTCATCTTTCTGATCCAATATGACATGAAGGTGTATATAACGATAAACCAATAACTATTGGATAATGGTTATAGACAATTTATGCTCAAACGGTATAGAATATCGAACAAACATAGTAGACGAAAGTGACAGAGAATTTTATTTTCTATAAAAATTCTCCCTCATGATTGAGAATCAATAATCATACCAATTTGTCATCATGACAGGCATTTTGAGAATTCCCGGCCTTCTTTATGATGAAATTAGGTTTATAGATTTTTATGGGAAATTAAATTCTCGTTACTTACCAGATTTTTTAAAGGATTTTAAGGATTGATTCTGAAATATTTTGTTATTTATTGATATAATAAATGATTAATGTAAATAATAAACCATTACTTAATAATTTGCAGCATTTTTATTTTAACAGTGAATTTTTCCACCACAGTAGTTTTCTTGGATTCACTGATTTTTCCATAGTTAAATATTCCCTGACCTTTCCAGGTCGCTAAACACCCTGTTATTTTTGTAAAAAAAATTGGTGAAAGAGAAAACACTTTAATTGGATCTATTATAAACTTTCTTTTATTGGTAAACTAAACTTTATATTTCAAGACGAATGATTGACTTCTTTGATAGAGGCTTTAGGAGGGTAAAGATGAATACTGTTTTTGATCTTTTGAATAACGACTTATCCTCCTTTATTACATCAATTCATAAATCAAAATAGACACCAAGTTAATGAATGAAATAAATTTTGCCGTGTTCCTTTGTACTAACAGTACTAGAAATGTTTCCTTTGATAACTTAGTAGGAAATAATGATAATTTCCTAAAGTAGAATGTTTTTCAAAGATGGGTTTGGTACAAACATACCATTAAAACGTCTGAAAAAGAATTCGGATTCAAAGTTTTTCATAACCACAATAATGGCTCTTACTATATTTCATATAAAGGTATGCGGAAGAAGAAAAAAAAGTTAAAGCCATGTTAATCAATTAAATTAGAGCAAATAGATATTTGTAAAAGGACTTATTAAAAAGACCTATAAAGTAACAAATATATTACAAAATTTGTTGAATTAACATACCCATGTTACTCCTGGGCATTGGAAGCGAGGCAACTCTCTCCCAGCAGCCCTTTTCTGAAGAAAATACTTCTACAGTCGATAGCTCTGTTGTTCCATTGCACCCACCCACAGCATACACTTTATTATTTATCACAGCTATGTTGAACCTTTTAAAACAAAAAAAAAAGTGTATTATGCACTACCAGTTGAAAAATATATTCATATAAAAAAAAATATTACAAAGTAACAAGGCAAGTAACTAGCCCTACTTTTGCAGGTTCTCTCTTTCTTGAATCAACTGAGGTATTCAAACTATTTATCATTGCTACATGTTAGTTACATCTTAATAAATAATGATGAAGTTGTTAATAGCCAATATACGAGATTACATGGAGCATGCATAGAAAGAAACAGAGAATTTGATTTTTTGATTATGGTAGGGGATATGTTGATGAATTTTAAGAAACCAAAGAAAGTACAAGGAATATCAAAATTTACTGTATAAAATTTATTTTAGTTAAGTTTAGAGAATGAAGTTTTGATCACTAATAAGTGAAATATACTTGAAAAAAATTCCTTACACTAAATTTATCTAAAATAAATGTAAATTCTTATAGTCTTTATACTTTCCCTGCAAAAAAAAATGAACAACTATGTTGTAAATTTATAAGAAAACTATATACTATATTAGAAACCTTACAGAATATACTTGGGTAATATAGTAAGGTTTCATATTTTTTTTTAAAACTATAATTTTTTTTAAATTTTCTACAATATTTACATCATTTTAAACGCTCACCATATGTCTATTTTTCGGCATAATTTTCACTTCAGTTAATGTATTTTTGAAATGCTATAACGTATAACAGTTTTTTGTAACTATACCATGCCAGTTCCTCGTCATGTCTTTGATAAAGTGTGGAACCACAATTTTCATCTCTTTGTAGGAGTAGAATCACTTTCCACACGAATATTCTTTCAACATGAAGAACAGGTGGGTGGTAATTGCTAAGTACCCAGTCCAGAGTTTCCACTGAAACTGTTTCATGAGATCGAGGGTTAACCAGGTGACACATTGGCGAGCACTGCTGTGGAGTACACTAATATCCATGCTTAACAATCCTCTTCACTAATTCTGAATTGCCTGTCAGCAATTTTTTCAGTACTGTGCAGTACCTGTCAGCATATTTTGTGACCCCACCAGGCAAAAAGCCGATTAACAACTCTTGTACAATCCTGAATTATAAGGCTGTTTTTGTTTAAATTTTCGTGGCCAAAACAAAGAGGATTGCCGCCATTTGCATGATGATTCCTGTTTGGTTTTAGGTGGAAACTAGAACACCCATGTTTTTTCAGCCGTGACAATTGAGTTTAAAAAGGTGACAGATGAAATTCAATACTATCTCGAGGAGCATGGAACTGGTGTCATATGGAAATACACAATGTCATAGTGTTTTAAAACATCCATACTCCTAAAGTGGCAATTATGCAGAAAAATGGACAAATGTTCACCCTTCAAAATAATATACATATTATAAAAAATTAACAATGTTTTTTAAAAATAGGAGACCTAAGTTTTAAGAATACCCTGGTATGATATATTCAATCAAGCATAGTTTTTATTTAATGATAACCAACAAGATCATATTAGTTTAACAAAAATGTATATTTAACCAACAGTAGTTAGTTAATAAGTCTTTGAATACAAATTACAGTACAATATTTACAGAAATAATTTAATAGTTAAAAATTAAAGTTCATTAGAACTGAAGTATTTTCCCCAATAACACATAATAATCTGCTGCCGTTATAAAAATACACTCAAATAGCAAGTGCAGTTCTCTGAACAGCAGTTTCAAATTTTCTTAAAAACCAATGCCTTGGTATTTATTTTTTTTTAGCCCATAGATCATAAGACACTGAGATATTAGAGCAGCATGAACTAATTGATTATCCTTCAGCATTGGAAACTTCTGATGATAGTCTAAATAATCTCACAAAATCCCTTTAGTTTAAAGAAATTTAGAATGATGTTAAATTTCTGACTCTTCTTGTAACATACATATAATTTCATTGGTGGCATTTGTTCGCTAAATGCAAACCCCAACTTTTGAACACTATAAGATACTAGAAAAGATTTTGGAACATTTATATAAAAAATATTGCTTAAAATCTTCAATATTAAGAAAGTAACTCAGATCAACCTAAAAATTAATATTTATAATAAAATTACAATTGGGTAATTCAATATTGGGTAAAAACTAATTTCAAGGAAGATTTAAACTAATCCTAGTAAGCAAAAAATCTTTTTCAAATCATGAACATTCCAAGTAAAAAAAGTATTGTAATCGAAATTACACTGAGTATTCATATTATAATAAACATAACAATAAATCTGTTCCAATGAACTTTGAATTTTTAACTATTGTAATAGATAAATTAACTTATCATCCTAAACTTGGGTAAGTTTAAGGTAGAGTATGTTAATATCCAATGATTAATTTAAACCCAAACAAATGAAATAAAGTCCTCTTTTTGATGGGAAATTACAACCAAACTATAGTACTACGAAACATTTTAAATATCTCTTAAAAGGACGTAATTTTATTGTTTTAAGAGAAACCAAACCCTTATTTATAATTTTTAAAATTCAGCAGCCCTGAGAAATGAATCTTGACATTCCCACTCTGGGGCTGTATAGATCCTCAATGGAGGACTTGAGAAAAAAACAAAAACAGAACCACTATATGATAAACAAGACAGCTCAACTACATAACAGAATATATAGCTGAAATCTAACATATAAAGGGCAAAGAATATATTGAGCAGAATCAATGCTCCACCTGAAATCTATATACACTCCCAGTCCCATGTATTTTCATAAGGAGGCAGAATATCAACTGGCCACTGAAGAATTAGATAAGTTTAAGCACAATTTGTCATCATTGCACCAGTTGCTACTCCCATATTATTTAACCTGTTCTTTTGCAATACTTTAACAGGAGGAATACTTCTTGTTTACCTAAAACTATTCAAGGGTTGTTTCGCCTAAACATAAAAAACTAGTAACTACATTTATATGAACGTAAATAAAATAAACTACAAGAACTGGACTCAAGGCTGCTGGGAATTCCAAGGTAACAAAATCCATCACTATATTGGTTTTTCTCTTAGTTAATCTATTTATCATTCCCAATGAATGATTTAGGAGCATAAATGTGGATATTATTGGTCCTCGCCACTAACCAAAGGCTTCTGGTACATTCTCACTGTAGTAAACAGATTGTCTCAGCACTTGGAAGCTACAAAAATCCTACTAGCTGAAGTTTTATGCATGGCTTGATGCATTATCTCTGGTATTACTTGATATTCATACTGCATAAAAGAAGATATTGACTGTAACTTATTCCCTTTTTCACCTTCAGCATATCTTCTTTATTCTAGTTTGCTTTATTAAATTTACAACCAGCACAAACTTCAAAACACAAGATTGTTAGGGGTGGGTCTATCAACTCACTGAGCTTGGGATTCATAATGGGGTCACAATCAAAATGGAAGTACCATATTCTGCACCAAATTAAAGAAGTATTTATTTAGCTGGTAGTGACCTATAAACAGTTCTGTCACAATCCTGAAGGTGCTCCTGCCCATTACTAGAAGTGTTGCACTTTTCTTAATACAGGGTACTTCTAGAAACAGCCATAGAATCTTTCTGTTCCCTAATATTTCTCAAACAGTCTGGCTTTGCTAGCTAAAGCTTCCTTGATTTGCCTTTTTACATAGCTGAGGTTGACAACACTACAGATGGTCTCTAGTGCGAAGGGTACGCATTCTAAGCCCTTCTTAACGAGTCAATCGGCCTTCTCATAGTCATAAATGCCTGAGTTTCCAGGTACCAATTCAACTTGGGTCTTATTGTGGTTACTCTTATTGTCATTATTATTATAATTACCACACTAAGACATCATTTTAGAAGACATCAAGATAAAATTTTGCTAATTCCTATTGCATCAAAGTCAGATGGAGTGGAATAACTCTTTTAGGAGCCAATAGGCAAATGGTTTCTCAAGTACAAATAAAATTTTTATAGTCCAATTCATTTTGTTTCTACAAAATTGTTTGTGAAACTCTGGTTAGCTTTTCATTCAGTAATACAAATAGAGGGTAAAACTAATATTACATACATCTTAACATAAGATGATTCTCAATATTAAAAGTAAAGTGCATTCATTAGCACTTATCTCGCCAAACTTCACTAAATTTGACATAAATCTTGTAATTATATAAGGTCCAAATACAAGTGAAAGGAGATTATCTAAGAATGAGTTTTATCAAAAGAAAGAGGATTAAATAAGTTTCAAAAGAATATATGATAAGAGATAAACAAAAAAATCAATGTCCGTTACCTATCCTAGTCTGTTTAAATCAATGAAACCCAGTAATATTTTGGCAATAAACTAATACTATGAAAAATGATTTCTTGGAAAAGAATAAATGCAGAGAAAAATATACTCTTTAAAAGTATTATAATATATATCATAAAGTTTTAAGATATTCATAAATATAACATGAGAAGAAATTTATAGAACATAACTTAATTTAATTATTTTCCAATCAAAAGGAAGAAAAAGTGATATGAATTTAAATGTATTATTTAAACAGAATTAGAAAAATGTAAATTTATGTAAAAGAATAAATATTTTAATTTTATAAAGTTACTTGGGGGAAAAGTTTTTCTAATAATATGCATAATTTTAATTGTTCCATAAAATATTAAGGATTATCACATTAAATCTAAAATCAAATTTAATTAAAAACTAAAAACTAATAAATTTTTATTAATCCAACATTTTAAAATATAAATTGAAATAGAAAATTACAAGTCAGTATATGAAAAACTAAAGGACATAAAAACTTTTAAAAATAATAATAGGTACTGAAACAACAAAATAATAAATAGAATAAATTAATACACTATCACCAAGGTTATGTTATAAAACAAAGATGAATTTCAAATTATATTCATTAACACTTTCCGTGCAATACAAATAAGAATAAAATAAATAAACATTTTAAATATAAATGAAACATGTTGATACAAATAAAATAAAATACAAATGAAAGTTTTTCCAATACTATGGATTCTTTCCACTTTATCTTTTAAAAAGAAAAAAAAATTTATGGGAAACAAATAGAAAATTATATTAATCTTAAAATATCTGTTACTCCTTCCGTATTTTGTAAAAGAAAAAAAAAATGGCAATTTTTTATTCATTACAATAATTTATTCTTGGTAATATGAAACCTGATAGGGATTAGACATTCTATGTTTAATTATTTATTTTTAAATGTCCTCAAGAAAATGAACAAATAAAGCGATACACATTACGTGCCATAGGACCACCAGATCAAAATTTTAAACTTTTGATTTGTGCCAAGATTAAAAAAATTCCCAGGAAATTGAACAAATTTAAATCAAGCATTATTACATAGAGTTAAGACATTAGGAGCCACAGGACCACGAGATGAAAGTTTTAAACTTTTAATTTTGACCAATATTTTCTTATTTGTGATTTCTACAGATTGTTACAAAACATTTGAGGTATATGTGATTTTGATAGTTGGCAGTCCCAGGACAACTGTGGCCCCAGGAAAATTTATGATGGCAGCTAGGAACCAACCATGTTTTCTTTTGGAATGAACAAGTTATTATAAGAATATTTTGAGACTGTCTCAGATAGAGGGTTTTATAAATTACAAGAAAAACAAAAAAAATGAAAATGAGTTGAGAAAAACTACATAATAACAAAATGAAAATCTAATGAAACACTAATAGACAATTTGAATAATATAGAAAACAAATTTCTCATATACAGTTAATAGACTCCCTTTTTTCTTTTTGATAAAATAAGATTTAAGGAGATGATGATAATGACAACTGCCCATCATTATGTAAAGTGAGGAAGGGAGATTAAATAAATAATAGACCAAGAAGGATTGAAAATAAATTCAAAAACTCCTAAAGGTCTTTAGATAATATTGAGCAAGAGAGGGAAAGGAAATTACCATTAACCAAGTAAGCAAAACTACTGTAGGGGTCGCAAATAACTGCTTATTCCAATTGCTAAGCAATCCCATTGTCAGGAACAAACGTTTTTTCATGATTGTTGAGTGGTCCACCAGGACTGCTCTGGCAATCTGTTAAAATTCAGTTTTGTGATCTAGGACTGCACAGGTGCTTAACGTGTCAAAGATAATAATAAATCTTTTTTAAAAATTTAAAAAAAACCGTGATTATTCTTACATCCAAATGATCGAATAAAAAATTTACTTTGAAAAAAGGTTCTGTAAAAAAGACTAGAAAAATTTTAGAATCATAGGAGAAATATAAGTTCTAATATAAGATACAATATTAAGTACTTATAATCATAGTACATATCTCCAGTGATGTTTTAAAGAATAGCTACACATCCAAAGCTTAAAATGTATATATTTTTGTTCATTTCGTTTAAGGTAAACAAAAAGTTACCTTCCCCTGGCTTCGAGCATTGGAGCCAGCGCCCTCCATTCATTGTTGGCTGGTGAGTAGAGTTCAACAGACCTCAGGCACTCTCCCCTATCGTAACCGCCTGAACAAAGACACAACAAGAACGAACACACAAAACAAAAAAAATTATCAAAAATCAATTAAAACGATCCGTGATTTTTCTTTTATTGCTTGAAAACTTGAACCTCCGTTTAAAGTAAATTTACAATATATAATAATATCTATTAACTCACCACAAACTAGGAGGGACCCGTTGAGGTTTGCACAGCCAGCACCACACTTGACACTTGCCATTGAGGCAAGCTCACGGTATAATTCAGGTTCGGTTATTTCATTTTGTCCTGAGTTCGTGTTCAATCTCAACATTACAGATAAGCAAACAGGTCTATTTGAGAGAAAGCCCAGGCCCAAGAGCATAAGATCTATAAATAAATAGAAAACAAGTAGAATAGGAAACATACTCCGATAAACATAATCAACACATCATCTAAATAAGTAATAAAACAACTTAATAGTACTATATAATAATTTTATAAGTTTTATTTTGCTTCTCCTTAAGGCAATCAATTATTTTAAACATTTTTTACTCTTTTACCGGGTACTTTTTCTGGTATTATGAATATTATTACCACTCATTAGGTAAACTTTACTGTTTTATCCACCTCATATATAGCTCCATAAATCTCAGTTCTTAATATGGCATAGATAGCCTTAATGTCTACAAAAAACATCCTAAAAGGATACTATGGTCTCTAATCCTCCACACACTTTCTTCATAACAAAGATTTGGTTATTGGTGGACCATTTACAACAAAAACTCAACTTCTTGACACCGACATTCATTAACAAACATGGTAGCAACCTTTTCTGCAGATCTATTGCAAATATTATATTAAATACACTAATAAAACCAATGCTGTTGTAGTTGCAATATGTGTCATCTTCTTTTGTTAATATTTACTATCATCCCTTAATTACAGTCCAATGGGATGGTATTTTTTCCCCAAATGTATACTACCATGTCACCTAACTCTTCATCAAGTTGCTTCCTACAGCTTTGGATACTTCAACAGGGATTTTATCACTTCATGGAGACTTACTTTTTTTAATTTTTCATGTATACATTCAATTATACACTCTAGTGATGTATACACTTTTCAAGTAATGTTTGATAACACTTCTTCCATAGACATTTTTCTGATTTAACAGACTACAAAAATATCAAGACTCTTTTAAGCACATATACCTTTCCATTCTCATTCTTTATTCTGTTTTTCTTAAACATTGTGCCTTAACTAAATTCATTCACTAAAAATATTTTTGGCTCATTATTTCACAAAGTAAATTCAAGTTTATTTGTTTCTTAGCTAAAAGCCTCTTTTCTTCTTCATTTATCAGTTTAGTTTTTCCATTAACTGTCAGGACCTTTGACAACAAGGACCTGTGATCAGATGATAAAGATTTTGTCTAAGGTAAAGTAAGGGGGCAATAAAAAAAAAAAAAAATTAAAATAATAACACATATTCATCATTGCAAGAAGTATATAATTTCTACACACCTTTCAGTTCAGTGGCAGCAATTATCCTCCCATTGTTCTCAGTCTCTAATTCCTCTGAATTACAGGAAATATTACGTGAGTACATTATTATGCGAGGTTTAGCTGCAGCTAATGCTTTCTTCTTCTTCTGAAAGAAGAAAACATAAATTGAAATAATGTCACTAGCAACTTAAGTAGATCATTGCTATAAAAACTAATAGTAAAAATTTGAGGATTCAATATTTTTTCATTGAAAAATCTGTTGATTGTTTACATTACCAATGGATTTCTTCTAATGTCAGAAACTCCTTTAAAACCAAACAATACTCTTTCAATAATAATTACCTTTCAAGGTAAAAGTACGCAGTTCCTAAACAAATAATGTTTACTTAATTTTTTTTGGCCATAATCATTTGAATTCCCATTGAATGGTCTGGGTGCATTGCTATCCTATCCACATTCTACATTCTATTTTTCTAACCAATAGACAGAGGTAATAAAATAATAAAATTTCTTCAGAAATACAAACAGAGTTTATGGTGCTGAGAAAGGAAACTATGACATTAAAATGTTGACATTTCTTAGGCAGGGTGTTAGCACCTTAATTACGCAGCCTATTTCATAAGTTATAGGACTAGAATTTGTTCTAGAGAATGATAATGAAAGTCCTAGAGCTAAACTCATCAAGATCAAGAAACTCAATACTTGGATTGGCCTGTTTCCTCACCAGACCTAAATCCTATGGAATAAACAAGGGATCAAAATCAGATAA
Organism: Halyomorpha halys; assembly: GCF_000696795.3. Taxonomy (NCBI): domain Eukaryota; kingdom Metazoa; phylum Arthropoda; class Insecta; order Hemiptera; family Pentatomidae; genus Halyomorpha; species Halyomorpha halys. The sequence goes on from NW_027108206.1 coordinate 596,367, forward strand.
GGGTTTAAGGATGGGGTATTCTTCTACAGATTGTATGAACTACACACAGCACTCTTGGAGGATCCTACAAAATAATATCAAAAGAAGGGTAGTCTTCAAGTAGAAATCAATGTTCAAGATAAACCAACAAGTCTTAGTCCTAATTTAAAAAAAAAAAAATATGTGTGTATAGCCTTAGTCAGCTGTTACTTCTATGTCAGCTGACTGAGGAGATCAGCTGATCGCAGGTATATAAAGAGATGTGCCGAACCCAATAAAGTTAGTATGTTACAGCAGTTCACACGTGTTACATCTTATTCCTTCTTCTCTTTTTTTTTATGACCTTCCAGGAGGTCTCTTCATCTGCCTGAATCTGATTAAGGATACTTCTTTTTACACGGCAGACTACCGCTGCTGTCAGTGCTTTTGCATCCTCGTTGTCCAATAGATCCTCCGACATCTTCGCTTCTATTCGCCCCATCAGGCGATCGCCCCCTTTTAAAAAATGATTTAATTCCCCGGTCTCTCCGGTGAATTTTTCTAGGTCCGATACCGCCTTTCTCAGGTTCTGGGCAGTTGCCGTACAGACCTTGATCCATTCTAGCGTCGTGGCATGAAATTGCGCTAAAGAGACTTCTGGTAATGGTTGAATCACCAGCGGATGTGGGTTGGCAGCTGCTAAAGCTTGGTTGACTGCTGCTAGAGTTTGGTTGACTGCAGCTTGAGGTTGGTTGTTTTGGTTCATATTATCTAGGTTCAGAACTGCTTTTCTCATTAATCCGTTACTGGTCATAATTCAAAGAGAACAATGAAAAAAAATTTTCTTTTAGACTGAAAATTAATCCGGTATCTAAAGTTCCCGGGTTTCGGCACCAGTTAAGTATCGGCGAAACCCAAATGTCAAAAAAGAGAAGAAGGAATAAGATGTAACACGTGTGAACTGCTGTAACATACTAACTTTATTGGGTTCGGTACATCTCTTTATATACCTGCAATCAGCTGATCTCCTCAGTCAGCTGACATAGAAGTAACAGCTGACTAAGGCTGTAACTTATGTATTTATGTATATATATATATATATATATATATATACTTCAAGTGTTTCATTTCACACTCTTCCCTCTCCTACTATTTCTGTGCTCTCTCCTCTAAGGGTTAGACTTGATTCTCAGCCTTTGATATTTTATCCGGGTCCACCCCGGCTCTTCTACTTTCATTTAGGCCTCCCTAGTGCTGGTCTCTATAAGACCTTGAGCACATTCCACATACGAGCAGTCTCTCGGTATTCCCTCCTTCTTCCCCAGTTCTTTTACCAACTGAATCTTCAGTAGCATGGATAGGAATTGCATCTGACCCTGTACTTGCATTGTCTCCATCATCTCTCTGAGTTTATTTGCAATTTTGTTATAGCGTGCCAAGAGCTCTGCGGCAACTGCCCACTAGACTGTCTCGGTTTTTTTGTTTCTCTGATCATCATGAATATGTCCTCCTCCAAATGCCTTCTTTAATCTTTCTTTGATGACCCTCCAGGGGGTCTCTTCATCCGCCTGAATCTGATTTAAGATACTTCTTTTTACTCGGCAGACCACCACTGCTTTCAGTGCTGTTGCATCCTCGCTGTCCAGTAGATCCTCTGACATCTTTGCTTCTATTCGCACCATTAGGCGATCGCCCCCTTTTAAAAAATTATTTATTCTCCAGTCTCTCCAGTGAATTTTTCTAGGTCCGACACCACTTTCCTCAGATTCTGGGCGGTTTCATCGGACCTTAATAAATTCTAGCATTGTGGCATGAAATTGTGCTAAAGAGACTTCTGGTAGTGGCTGAATCTCCTCCGGATGTAGGTTCCCTGCTGCTAAGCTTCTACGATGAAGAGGCCCCCTGGAGGATCATCAAAAGCCGAGAATCATGTCAAACCCTTGGAGGAGAGAGCACAGAAATAATAGGAGAGAGAGGAGTGCGAAATGAAACGCTTGAAGTAAACTCAAAGACTGATCTATTTGCGGAGCCTGTCCATCTATATATAGATATATACAATCTGTCAGCTGTTCTCGATCAGCTAATAGACCTGTCAGCTGACAGTCCTAACTTATATAAA
>NW_027108206.1:598558-611548 GCF_000696795.3 Halyomorpha halys
TTCTGCATTTATTTATTCTTAAAATGAATAAAATAAATTTATTTTGCTATATTTTTAATGATCCACTTCATTAGCAAATGAATATAATACATCTAATAGTAAATAGGAATAACATTATATCTATAGGTGAAAAATTATCATGAAGTGATCAATAACATACTTTGTTTCCAATGGCAACAGCTGTGGCTCTAGAGAGTCTTTTGTAATCTTGAACAAGCTCTGTGTCTCCAATATCACCATTTGGCAACTCTGAGCAGTCTTGAAGAGAATTGTCAAGAGCCAAATACAGCATGTGAGTCTAGAAACAAATTATAAATCAAAAATTACTTAAAGGCTACAAAGGCTTATGCCTTGAAATATAGGCCTAATACCAATATAAATCACCTTTTCTACGAGATCCTGGAAACAGTTCTCTTCATGAGCTCTAGTCAACCAGTCAAAAGCAAGCTGACAAACTGAATTTCCTGATACCATTTTCATTTCTGCTTCACTCTGTGACAGCACTTCAATTTGGACACAGGGGAGAGATAGAAAACCAGTTGTCTTTACTATCTCATTAAACTAAAAAATATAACTTTTATGTAGTAATATTTTGTTCCTGTGAAATATAGTTTGTATACAAATGAATAAGGCAATTGAAGCTTGTAAATAAACTTAAATCCACACAGGTATTGAGAAAGCTATTTAAGAATTTGTAGTATAATTATTTATCAAGTAAAAAATAAACTACACAAAAATGAATATGGATTTATATAAAAGAAAACTTATTGCTTTAATATTATTATTAATTAAATAATAAAAAAGGTTCTGAATGTAAAGCAATATAAAATAAACATTGACCAACATCAACAATTTAAATAATTCAATAAGGATTAACCTATTAGTTTAAATTCTCTATTTTGCTTTTAAATATACTTAATTTTCAATTAGTCTGTTTATTTTTTTTAAAGGGAAAGCAATATTTCCCGATGAAATATCATTGTTAATTTGAGCTTTTTTGGTTTTCTCAAACCAATATATAGAAGGAAATAATAGATATGGCACAAAGTGTAATTTTGCGAAATGTAAATCCAGAAAGTCTCTCCCTAAGAGTTGCTATTCCTAGGCAAAAATAAATCCATTTTTAACAGCTAGGTTGCTTGACCATACTCATGTGAAAGAAATGGTAGAACATGCATTCTTCTTTCTAAGAGAAGGAAGAGCTTGAAAGGACTCTCAGACAGAAGTCAGTCAAGGAAAACCTGGCTGATCTTATGTTACCTGTACTTTAACCTGGTAATCAGGAAGAACAGGTATGCTGTTGCGGACAATGCAGCTCATATTAGCAGAAAGAACGCTTAGAATACAGGAGCAAGAAAGGAGAGGTCCATCAGTGACTTAATATATAAGGACTTAAGAAGAAGCAGGTGTATAGTCATCCTACCCTTTAAATGTAATGCTGTTCGAAAACATAATAATGAATACAGAGTTGATTTTATGAGTAAAAATATCACACTCTTGTGGACTTCAAGTCGAGTTGTTTCCTCTACTCTTAAAAATAAATTAAAACAAAACCACAGTGATAGTTCATAGAAAACTATGAAGCTCAAAAAGCAACCTGATCATGAAGTAGGCACAATACAAGCCACATCTTCACAAAAAGAAATACTTGACAGCATTGTAGATGGTTCATTAGTGAGAACACTTTATTATCAGCAAGATTTATACTCAACCCACAAATAAAAATCATATAAAAACTGGATAGCCATTGAACCACACACCACCCTCAAGTGCGTCAGTGTTGGGTCAATCATTGTTATAATGATTGATTATAATGTAACATTATTCACAGAGTTGCTATCTCTTGCTGTAGGAGATAAATGGGAAATAAAATAACAGACCATATCTCATAATGTTTCTAGCTCTGTCTTATATCTAGATAGCTCTTTCCAAAACTTATTAAATTATCAATAAATAAGTACTTTAGAAACTTTATTCTAAGACAACAGGTCAAGTTATGTATATAATACTAGTGACACCACCGAAATCATTCATCAAGAGTCAGTTATAAAAAAATGTCACCTTCCATCTTTCATTTACTAAGTCAGCCATAAAATGACATTAACTCTGACAGAGAAGATAATTAACTTTACAGAATGAATTCAATAAAATAATAGTTCTCTAATAAAATAATTTTCATTCATAATATTTTGTCATAAGTATGAATGTGTTTATACATATATAAAGATACACACAATCACACACACATACATACAAACAGAAAAATTAGTTAGAATATAATCATACATTTTCTGATAAATAAGAATCAACTTTAGCAACAAGTGACTTATCCTTGCTGATGCCATGCAATGCTCTAATGTCTATTGCATTTTCAATATTCAAGTTGTTCACAAGATGCGTTCCACAAACTTTAACGACCCTTTCAATTTTCAATTGATTTGCAGCAACAAACACAGACTTTACCTCATCTGGGCCCAATTCCAATCTATAAAAAAAGAAGATAAAACTAAAAGTAAAAATATTCCTTTAAAACAACCATTTTCCTATTTATTTATTTTTATAAATGATAATCATCCATTACATTAGGATGTTCATTAGAAATTATCCAAAAGTGAACAAACTAATTAGTCATTTAGTAATCAACCATCAACTGTACTAACTGTAGCGTGTGGTTTAGAGATGTTTGCCTTTGCTTATTTAGAACTTACTATTTATGTGGTTTCATACCATCTAATTTTTATGGAATGAACCCTGTTGTATTTGTTATACATCTAAAATACAACTTCCTGAAATAATGATACATGTTAAACAGATCAAGAACATTTTCCATCTCAACAATACATATTTTATTTCCTCTTCCTTTTCTGTTCTTGTAAGGTCGCCTATCTAACCCCTTAGCTGTCCAAACTGAGCTTAGGAGCTTCCAATCAGTCACCTTTATCTTAGCACTCTCAGCTACCAGGACCTTTGAGTCTCATACACTTCACCTTAGGCTGAGAATGTCTCAAGAGATGACCTCAACAAATCCATTAATTCCTTCGCTGGAACATCATGTATAAGAAATTGTGTCTTTGGGTTCAAAACAAGGCGATCCTTTTTACTGCATTTTACTCATTTTAGCACATGAATATTACAAGGAGACTTACCTTATTCTGAAAAAAAAAGCTCTGGGGTATAAAATATCAGTGTTATGGTATCCTGATGATTCAGCACTGTCAGGATAAGATAAGGAGGATATTTTAAATCAAATATGACATTTTGGATCATTCATCAATCAGATTGTCTATTTCAAGTCAAACAACTCTCTTATAATCATGCAATGCCAGTTTTTACCCAATAATATAGGGTTGTTTTTTTTACATATCACAATATATTATTCCCATGTTTCTTCTATTAGTGTAAAACCCAATTAATTAATTTTTAATTTCATTCATATCATCAAACTTCGTTAATACAATTCCTAGAATCATTTAATAACCTCAATAGATTACTAGCTGTCTTGGAAACTCTTGGAATTCAAATTTTATTTATTTACCTTGAAAGAATATCATTCAAGTTTCTTTCAGAACATCAAACACTAACCAGGCATAATTATGCAAGCAGTTTTTAAAACTTACCTTTCATGTGGTTTAACTTCATTGACAAATTTTTTAAAAATATAAACCTTGCTTTCTTTTTAAGGATATATTTCTCTTGTTTATTTTCTAAACCCTTCTCATGCAGTGAACAATATGTAACATTCCTTTCAACACCCTTCTGCGACAACGCAGCATTTTTTCAAACAAGTCATAAAATAACAAAAAATATTTAAGAAATGGTCATATTTTGTTTTGTAAAATAGAATAAAAATCTTTGATGAGGTCAACTATTAATCAAAATATATTTGGAAGTGTTGGTAAATATTCAACTTTACAGGATTACATTATAACAAGGAGTAAGGAGGCTACAGGCCATAGAATTATTTAATAAAATGAGCCATTCTTAGGTGTAATTAAATTATTCGTTTATTAAAAATTATTTTGATTTTTTTCTGTCAAATACATGAAAATATAGTATGTTCCAAATACTTTCAAAACCACCAGAAATAAAATTGGAAGTCAACTCGAAATCTACATTTTTGAGGTTGCTAATTCTATTCCTCCCCCCTTAAATCAATACTACAAAAAATAAACTGAACACTTATGATACTCTTTTTATCCAGTTTTGAAACAGTGCGGATTCAATTCCCACCTGGGGTAATCAATATTTATTTCATAGCAGTCCCAAGAAATGAATCTTGACACTGGGAGGTGTCATGATTCATAAAATAATATTTCTAAAATAACATCTAAAGTATCAAAACACTTAAAATTTGAAAAATGAAATATAGAATTTCTTTTGTTTAAACTTTGTATTTAAAATACATAAATACTTCTAAAATAGCATTAATATCAGTAAATGTAGCTATAATTTTTATTCAACCAATACCTCATTATAAAATATATGTTTGAAGGATTCATGGACTAGTTTAGATTTAACAATTGTAGTTAAGAACTTTAGAAAATCTATATTGGTACATTTTAAGTTTGGAGGAGAGTGCTGATCAAGAATTTCATTTTTTTGTTCTTACATCCACGCTACAAATTACAAAACGATACAGATTTCATAGATACACGGAGTCTTCAGGAGGTTTCCAAGGAACGAATTCAGAATTAACTATAAATTTTCTATTAGCAAATATAATACTGGTTTATAATAATACGACATGTAGATTGTTCAGATTTTCCAGGATGAAAAATTAAAAATCATCATATTTTCATTACAACTGGGTAATACACATTTATAGTGGTTTTGAAACTTTTAAATATGAATTTTTATATAAATAAAAAATTAGGAAATTTCCAACGTGGTTTGTAGAAAAAAGATTTTTCTCTACTGATGTTCCATGTATGGAAAAATACTTCATAAGCTGAATTTTAACTCTTCCAGCCAATACCTTTTACATTTTTTTCTTTTTAATGGGAGGAAAAGTAGTGTCAAATGAAAAAAAAATTGTCTACGAAGGTACAATTTGTACCATTTCATGCAGTTTAGACGTTCCTAAATCCTTCCCAAGTTTTGCATAGATTAGTGGATTTGTGTTATAGTTATTCCAATTTTAGAAAAAAAATTGTTTTTCTACATCTTGGTTTCTGTCAAATATATTTTGTTAGAACAGGCCAGGTCACTTTTTTTTTTCTTTATTTTACAATTTTAAAAGAATATGACTCGATTTTTCCTAAATAAAATTTCTTTGGTCTACTTTAATAGAAGGGATTTTTGGTAAATTTGTATGCACTTAAACTGATTTAATAAGGTCAACAATCTTTTGTTCCTTTTTTACATAAATAAAAAAATCCATTGGTATATAATAAACATTAAAAATAAGCAGACCAAAGGCGGAAAACGATAATATAAACAATTTCTAAAACTATCTTAATAATTTTTTTTCCTCAGCTCCTAGCATGCATTGGCAAGAGTCCTCTGAAGTATGCCAATATTTGTTGTTGATCTATTATCATCAAAAATATTTCATTGAAATCTGTGTACCCAGGTGTGTAGCCTTCCCTTCTGAGTATTTGACCAAATATTCTTAAAACACAACACTCAAATTGAAGGGGGGCTGCTTTTAAGGTTCCTCTAAACTAAAAACCAACCCTTAAGCTAAGGTTAACCTAATAATCAACCCTCATAATGATGAAACCTGTGATGATTAGAACCCTGTGTTACATGATGGACAGGCATAAGAAAAAGATAACACTAAATTCTAAACCAAAATCCTCTTTGATTTTTTAGTTAATATTACATCTCGAATATTGATTGCTGTAAAAATAATTTTTCTGGCACAGCTAACTAGTCCATGAATCCAAAATGAATTTGCATACATATTCACTCTGACCGATCCCTGACAAGAACCTGGATTAATATGAGAATGTTGGATGACATGTCTTAAATGTATAACATTAATGTTATAATAAAAGCTATTATAGTACAATAATACTAAGTATAGAGTAATAGTACGAATTTCATATCAAAGCAATTATAGGAAAGCAAACTCTAAACTTTAGAAAAATACCTTGATGTATAGGCATAATCAACAAGCTTCTCCACAGCATGTTTTTCAAATACCCCATTCAATTTGTAGCTTATAATACTTTCTTTTGAATCAGTATCTGCTTGAAAGAGTTCCATTAAGTGTGATGAAACACTTGCAAGAACAACTCTATGAGCAGGTATATCACAACTTTCAACCTAAGCAAAAGAAAATGAATATGATGTTAAAGCATTTTTTATGAATTAAATATTTCTTAGATTCAGGGGTATTGCTTTAGTATGTTAACTAAAACATATAAAAGAGATGAATAAATTTAAAAAGAACTGGAAAAGGTAATCATCTAACCTGAAGGACAACATCGCAGAAAGTCCTGTTTTTCCTCATCATGTTGATAGAATGAAGGATAGATCCAGGGTGTTTATCATCCTGAAAAGATAGGTTTGGTATGCTGTTGCAACCAGTTTCCTCATCATCATCATCCAAAGAGCTGGAATAACCAAGCCTGCTACCTATAAAAAAATTGGTAAGAGATGAGACTTAATGAAATTGTTTTGAAGATTCTTAAAATTTTGGTTTTATATACAGCAATAAAGAGATTAAATGATGATAAGGTCATAAGAATTAAATCATATTCTGAACATAACACGAAAATGTATTTCTAGTGGTTCTAAAACTATTAATAAGAAGCTAATTAATTTGATAAGGTAACAAATAACAAAATTATACGTCTTTCGCCAATATACCCTAAACGGAGGATCCAACCAAAAAAGGTTACAATACAGCAAATTTAAGAAATTTAAATTTGGTGTCAAAAGAGTAATAATTCGGTCAAGAGGTAAGAGGTAAGGTTGTAAAACCACCTTCTTCTGTTGTTACTTGGACTCTAATCTAGTTTGAAGTGCTGTTCAGCCCATAGTAGATAGTTTATGACCATATACCTCGATGGATGACATTTCACGTATAATTTAATGATCTTTAAATTGTTGTATTACAACTTCTTTGTTAGGGTCAAACGTTTAGGTTTTAGAGAGAAAAACCTTAAAGAGAGACATAAAATTCCGCAATTCATTATCGCATTTATATTAAACTAATTAGCTGCTTAGTAAACATTTAATTATCACTATAAATCCTCTTCCGTGTTAAGTTTGGACTCATAAATTATAAAGTAACTCAGTTTTGGGCAGAATTTGAAAATACTTCAGGGTTTTGGTTTACGGTCAATGATATACTATTTAACTGAGTTAATAAGTTATGATACTCATCCGAAGCAGTATTTGATACTGTTTAATTTGTTATACCATAACGTTTTCTTTGGAATGCCCGGATTAGAAGTAATAGACTTAATTTGTTATTTAGTTATATTAATAAGTGTTTTAAGACTGTTAATATGTTTTCATGTTAAGTGTGAAACTAAATTTTAAAATTATTTGCAGATGTATGTTTTATGGACTGGCTTTTTGTATGAACCAAGGACATAAAAAATTTATAAAAATAGTCAATTGGATCTTTTAATATTGTCATCTTATTTACACATTACCACTATGCATTGATTTTACAATTAACAGATAATTATAAATGAATTATCAATTAATTATAAATGAATTATCAATTCAATTAGCGAAAAGTGGTGAATATTGAGTATTTTAATAATTTCCCTACGGAATAAATAATATTTTAACACGATTTTGAGATTATATACTATTAAGTAAAAAATGAGTTATATCTTGAGAAACGTTGGATATATCAGTCCATTAGTACTCAAATTAAAGCTGGTTTGAAATAGTAAAGTTCACTTTGAAGTAATTAATGATGATCTTCAGCGTAGGAAAACCCGATTCCATGATAAAAAAAAAAATGTTACTAACTCGTGGTTTCTCGTTTTTCCGGATAAAAAATGTTGTTTTGGGGGATATAACATATAGGGCTCATCAAATCTAATATATCATAAAAGGAATCAAACAATTGTTAGTAGAAAATATAGGCTATAAGATATTGAGAAATAAATTATAGAATCTCATCATAAATTCCGTTATGGATTTGTCACTGTAATTGTTTATAAAGTTTTTATTTATAATTTAAATTTATTTGCTAACCATTTTATTAAACGATTAACCTTGCAAAATTTCGAATTCGAGGATTAAACTTAAATTCCTCTGAGTCCAAACAATCAAATTTCTGTAAACGGTGTGCGAGTCTGAATTTTTTTTTTTTATAATAAGGGTAGGGGTCAAATCTAACATAAACCGATGAGAAAATCACAACAGAATGAGATTCTAACTAAAAAAAAAAACTCCCTTTTCATTTTTACCAGTCGAACCACAGTTAGGCATTACTTCGCGGTAGTACTTCTTTTCTAGTTGACTTTTATCGAAATAAAAGTCAACCTGACCAGTCCGGAATCGAACCACTTCCTAAAACAGTCCTAGTTATTATAAAATCCTCGGCCTACTTGACTAGAGTCGATTATCCTACCATACACGATCCCCTCCAGTATCTGCTACAATATTGCTTACCTGCGATATATTGCCTGATAAGATACAGGATCATCCGGGGAATCTTTATCAATTCACTACAAAGGATTCCTTATTAGTTTTGAATCAATGTATTTAAGAGTATCTGACGTGTTATCACTGTCTTCTAATACTGGCAATTTTATTAAACAGCGAAGGAAAAAGTGTTGGAAGATTCTTTTTTTCCTATTTTTCTTATCACGGAGAGAAACAGTTTGGAACAGATGAACTGATAGCCATTCCTGTACTCTCTTCCATCTTTCCCCGGACGACTTCAGACTGTATTACACTTTTTTGTTCACACACTTCTGTTACAAGCTGAAGAAAGGAAGTATACACCAACTAAATTCCTTAGGTTTCTAGTAAAGTCAGAGCTAGTTCAGGAGTGTGCACAGGGAAGTTTGAAGTGGTTGACCCTATGGGCGCGATTACGACAAACTATGTAAGAGAGATAAAAGTAATCAGACTTGCTTTAGAAAATCCACCTCTCATGAAGATAAGAAAGCGATCTATGAGGACTAACAGGCTGCTCTCTCACTGAGATCAACCAGTAGCGATAATATGGAAGCTAACATATGCAAGAACAGAGAGAGGCTGGTAATACACACCGATCAGTACAATAGAAAATATTAAAATCATTAGGAAAACTTTCAAGTAATATTTAAATTATCGGAGGGGACTCTACAAACCATTATCGTTGCCTCGGTGATCAATAGCCTACTTTGGAATCCTTAAGAGATGTCTACTTCTAGCAGCATTTCAGAGAATCGGAGTCGAGGAAAGCCCCATACGACAAGAAGAGGGAATGACAGATGACAAACATTTTTACGTTTGTCCTGCAACGTAGAACAAACAAAAATTCACCTTTTAAAACCGAACATGGAAACGGATAATTTTAAACATAAATTGTGTAGTAATGAAAAAATAAAATAGAACCGCAAAGCATGGCATCGACTATCTGGATCTAACATTGATGAATAGTCATTGCTTACTGCTCGCTGACGATTAAATAGATGAAGTTATTAATAATTTATTTTAAGCAACATTTAATTTAATAAAAGAATTGTCACCTTCGAATATATTAATAGACATTTTGAAGGAATGCAGTACATTAACTACTTATTGAAGTAGATTTCAAAATGTACCCTTTTTTCAATCTCAATTATAAAATGATAATGGGATACCCAGATGACATCGTACGGTTTCAAGCTTAGAAGACCTTCAAAGGTGCCGAAGGAAGAAAGTAATGGCTGAAATGATGTAATTGAAAATATATGGTAGTAGTATAGTTGAGACGTTCTGGACTCTGACCAATAATATTCATTCATCTGACGGTATAATAATGAATGAATAAATAACAAAACTGTTAAGTAGCGACTGATTACTTGTATGAAAAGTGAATTATTAATTACATTATGGTATTTGAGATTCCCAATAAAAAAACTATAATTAATCTTCCCTCTCCTCTCCAACTGATGACTTACGCCAGCAGTGAGGAACAGGTATTCTCAGATATACGGGAAGTTTGATGTAGATAGAGCTATTTACGTTCAATAGTTCCCGAAATATAGATTATTAAAAAGCAACATTTCATAAAAAATGTAAAGAAAAATCAGTAGTTAGTAAATTTATTTTGAGAAATCTATATCTTAAAAACCATTCATCAACTTACATATGTCTATTAGCACTTCAAGCTAGTTTAATGTACTATAAAATAGTTTGACACCTTTATAATCTTAGTAGTAGTAGTTTTTATGATATTCGCATATGAATATAAATCCTTCAAATGAAAGTTTGTCCGAACAACCAGAAATTAATTTATTTTAGCGAATAACATAAAAACTACTACTACTAAGAAGATGAAGGTTATAAACTACTCTATAGTACATTTAACTAGCTTTAATTTCAGTGCTAATAGATATCTGTACGTTGAATGGTTTCTGAGATATAGATTTCTCAAAATAAATTCACTAACTTCTGTAATTTCATTAAATTTTTTTTGAAATGTTGCTTTTTAAAAATCTATATCTCCCGAACAGTTGAATGTAATGTAAATAGCTCTATTAGGGCTCATATTTTAGCAAATTTACTCTATTTTTAATGATGTTCTCTTTAGTTTTCTAATGTTGTAGGTAGTTTTAAAGATATAGAGCTCTGAATGAAAAATATATTTTTTTAACGTTTGAAAACAGGCGCCATTTTTTATTCCCCCTACCTATACTTGGCAGATTCATTATATACTTGTACTAGTACCGCACCGGTTTTTTATATAAGAAAAAATATCTTCATAATTTGTTAGTACTGTATATATGTGGTTTTTAACCCAGTTAAAAGTATTCAACCTCGAAATGAACGGTATAAAGCTGAAATTTTGCGTGCTTATTCCTACTCATGTTCTACCAGTGGCTCGCGTCTCTAAACAATTTCAAGGTAGAGAGGTATGGATTATAGATAGTTCGAATGGAGAAGTTTTCTTTTTTGAACATTGCTGAAACAGAGTTTGTATATGAAAATTAATTCTTGAGGCCTCTATTCCTCGGTGCGTTCACAAAACAGAACTTGCACAATATCATCTTACATTATATACATGATATTATATATTATAATCAATTCAGTTGAACCTTCGAATGATCTCAGAAATATCGTAGTATGTTTTGGTGGCTTACAACTATAGGAGTAAATGGTTGTGCATCCAATTGGCTTAGAAGATAATATTAATAATTTATTTATTTATTTGTTTATGGGGTTTGTACAACACCCGTACAAATAGGCCTGTAAAGTACATAATTTAACAATCATTGTAATAATAATTAAATAATAATGATAACAATTAACAAACTATTTTATTATAATATAAGCTAATAACAAAACAGAATAAACGAATGGTGAACTAAAAATCATTTATATAAGCTAATAATAAACAGTAAACCCAAACTGTGATTATATAAATGAGCCAGAGTAAAAAAAAAAAAAAACAGAACAAAAACGAAATTACTTTCTTAATAAAATAAAATAAACAAAAAACTAGGCAGCTTATTGTGTAGATAGGTATCCTGCTTTAAGTATTAGGCTTTGAGTTACATATAAAAAAAGAAGTTTAAGATTGTGAGGGTACAGACAAAAATTCATAAAACTGGTTTTGGTTAATAGAGCTTAGTTTCGGCATGTACCGGATTCGGTTATGATAAGCGGGGCAGTTTGTTAAAAAATGGTAACAATCCTCCAATGCCGTTTCATCACAAGCTGGACATAGCTTCTGTGAGTCTAAAATATATTTGTGTGGACGGACACTTAGAGTACTTGCACATTTACCGGATAGTCTTAGTTGAGCAATTATTCTCAACTGAGGTATGGGGGGGGGGAGTTGATTTTTAGGTAGCTTTGAGGAGCGTACCACAGATTATAGGTCGATTCTCGTCATAACAGGTCTTTTACCTTTGAAAAATTCCCTATATCTATCCAAGATCTCCCCCATTCCAATTTTGATACTTACCGGATCATTGAACAGTAGCGGTTCAAACATTTCCAAGCTCTCCAATAGCTTTCGTACTCAAACGGTGCAATTGGCTTAGAAGATACACATTGTTTAATAGGCACATTATTCACAGTTTATCTGAGAATTTTTTGATCTGCTTAATCTAAATATAGACTATTGTCAATATTATCTTTCTATGACAGTAACAACAGCATTAATATAGTTGATAAAGTGTGTAGCACGTGCTGATTATGCTCGTGCAAGAGATTCAACAGGAATAACAGGTGCAAAAATTGTGATATCAACCAGAAAAAAATGTAAAGCTAGGATAACCATTTTCAATCAAATACTATTATATAATTTTCGCTTTCTTTATAAAAAAATTAGTAACATAACTTCTCTAGCTTCTTTTCAGAGTGGAAATAAATTATGGACGTATTTTCCGGTTTACACTTGGAATCCTAATTTTGAGGCAAAATTTTTCTAAAAATAACCGCTGAAATACAAACTTGGAAAGTGTTAAAATATTCGACAAGGGGGGGGGAGTATCCACCATAAATACAATTATGAAGAGTATTTCTTGAGGGATTTTTCTTCATTATTTGAATAATTGCGCGATTAGGTGTTAAATTATAGTTTGTAGATATTTTTTTTATACTTCGTAGTAGTAGTTTTTGATAATATAAATTCCTTTATCACCAATATAAAAAGCGTTAGGACGTTTTTAAAATAACTCCTCCCCTAATTCTGGTGTCTATTTGAACGGGTTCCGTTTTTTTCTGTCTTTGAGTCAATGTTTTTTTCCGTTTTACGAGGACTTTATAGGAAACGTGTTTTAATACCTTCTACATTCATATGTGAAATTCCAAAAATGTACAAGAGAAGAACTGGCACGGAAATTTAAGGTTTTTTTTTTTTTTATATTTATTTAT
>NW_027108206.1:611733-615492 GCF_000696795.3 Halyomorpha halys
ATTAGATATTACCTTGTTCTACCATAAAGGTCCGAAGTAAGCCGAGTATCGAGGATTTCATCACTACTTTTTCAATTTCCATACCAATGATCTTCCTAATTCAAACCACTGATGTAAACAGAATTCGGCTTGCGACGCTACTGTCCGTTATTTCCCTCGCCTCTACCAGACAGCGCTAGTGCGAAGCTCACTTAATCTTGTGCGTTGAAGAATATATTGTGTCAAAATGTATGGTTATTTTTAAGTATGTGAATTTGTTTTGGGTGAAATGAAATAATGGTGATTGTTCAATAAAGGAATAATACCAAAATAATATTCCGAACTGCCCAAAAAATATATTAGGAATAACCGCTTCTCAGTAACAGTTAATGCCGTCTCTATGAGGAGGCCCCTCACCTCCAGATATTTTCTATTCAACTGTTCTTATAATGCAATACGGCAACACAATATGTATTATAATAAATAAATATATATATATATCATGTATTATATATTATGTAATTGTATATATATGAAATAAAGAGGTTAGAAAATTAAAAAAAAATGATAAAAAAAAATCTAGTAGGATTATATAGAATGGACACATTCACAATAACGAGATAAGTATTTCATCGTTACCTTTAAGTACCACAGGTAGAAAAAGGTAATACCCAACTTGATTTATGTAAACATACGTAAAGCAACCATTAATTTATTGTTACATTCAGTTTTAAAGGGATCAGAAAAAAATATGCCCTGTTAGTACCTCAAGCCCCAAGCTCAAGAAAACTCTACCAAGGATTATTGGCATTTTACTAGTGCAATGATTTCTCTTTTGAATCTTAAACGAAAGGCCTGAGATACTAATTGGTACTAACATGAACCAGCTGTTCAGTACACTCACGGTTTTTTGTACATATTCCAAACATTCTTAAAAGATGGCATTTGACATTCTTGTATCATGGGTTCGACCATTAACTAGTTCTACCAAAAGAATTCTGCAGGCAAAAAGCTTGGGAACCAATGTTGAACACCTTCCATTTCCTCTCCAAAATTTAGTTCGAAGCTTCACATTCCAATGGAACGTCCCTTTTTAGCCCAATCCACTGCCCTATACGATTCCCTCTCTTTTAATATTCGCCATGTTTCTTCTCTATCTTTATTCAAATTTCTCCTTTTCCAACAACACACAATCCAAACAAACTGTCTCTAATCATAACATCGTAATTCAAGAATAAAATTTAATTTAGTAGTGAATAATTCTTTACAATTATTAGTAATATTAATTTTTAAAAAAGAAAAAAATTCCTTGGGTCCACCGCTGAGTTCATTTAATTTTCTTAATTCTACTCAATTTTCCCAATTAACTTAAATCTATCCCCCCTAATACAACTTTACCTAAACTACCACCAATTCTGATATTACCCATATATTTTTGTTTTACTCGTATTTATTAAAATACTTGGAACTTGAACGGCTTTCATCAATGTTTTATTTAGTTGTATAGTTTGTAGAGTCTTCAATTAACATTATCAAATCATTGGCTTACTCGATCAAGAATATTTTATCACACAGGGTTAAACCTTTTTCGGTATGCATCACTTTTCTAATGTCATATTCTTGTACTAAATTAAATAGACCAGGAAAGAAAATCACCTAAAGTGATATTAAACTACTAAGAATAACAATTACCGATCCGAATTTCCGATTAACATACTTTAAAACTTCTGACTTTTTAAACGACGGTATAAAGCTGGTGAACTAAACTGTTGTATAGTAGTTTATTTTTAAAACAAATTATCTGATAAAACAGTGGATTAAGGATAATCCACGATATGGCTAATACAATAAATTATCTATCATCTTTATTTGATCAATAGCAGAATGATTCCGTCTAAAACTAAATTGGTTGTCTCCAATAATTTCCCTTATTTATTCTGTGATTTCAGTTGTTTGACTAACCTAAATATTTTATAACATGTCCCTTTTTGTGAATCGGGATAACTCTAGATTCATTCCATTCTTCGAAAATTTTACAATTTTACCATTTATTTTTAAACAAAATTTATTCTTACGAATCATGCTTTAATAACTTGACTATGGAACATTACCGGTTAACGCTTCTTAAAATTTTTATTTTCTGAAAGCTGTTTCGACTTCCTCCTTACTGTGTACTATTAGTGTGCTGAACCCAATTTAATGAGGTCCATCAACTCCTTCGGATATCCAAGAAGAGTTTGACCATTCCATATTTTAAGAAATCATCATGGTGTTTCTTATATATTTAAAACATTTATTGCAACGCTCGGAATGTTGTTTTTTTTATTCCGAATTCTTGTTAAAACAAAACAATACCTCTTTCTTTTTTTTTTCGATTCAAATTAATTTATATTTCTATCATTTGGTAGTTTATATTTATAAATGGGAAAAAGAGAAAAGTAAAAATAACAAACACTGATTCTAAGAACACTGTTAGGACATGCATTGTTTTCCATTAAGAATGGAACGTTTGAATTCCTCCAATTATATTTTTTTTTTTTTTTTTTTAAGAATTCACACGTTTCATATATGCATAATAGTTTTCATTTTATCGCACATGTTTAAACAATCTTTCTCAAATCAGTTTTTTGTACTTTCCTTTTTCTCAAGACAAGAGTCGCCAACTTCTTCAACACTCGTGTTATGATCTATACTTTAACCTGTCAATATCTTCGCGTTCGTTATCCATAGGTCCCTTTTTTATTTTAATTCGCATTGCATTTGTATATACAGAGATATGAGTGAGCGGAATAGAGCGAATAACGTACATAGGGTTGAGAACAAAAAAAAAAAAAATGGAAAGAGTCAATAAGGAAAATGTAATATAACTTTGTGCGAGAAGAGGAAGGAGGAAAAAAGAAATTAAAATTGATAAAAAAAATATTTGAAATATACTGTATTTAGGTTATAGTTAATTATTGTTTGAAAAAAGAAGTAGAAAGATAAAAATATATTAATTTTTTTAATCTTTGTTAATATATGGTAGTGTTAGTATATCCAACCATGGATTGATAAAGATGCTGTGTTTTTAGCAATCCGATGTATTTGGACAGTATTGTCGACTAAAGCATTTTTCTCTATTTATTAAAATATTTTTGAATTTCTCCATATTATAATTTTCATTACTAACATTCTTGTATTTTCTTCTGTTTATCTTAGTTCTATTCGAAGTTTTGCGGTTACAACTAAAAGTACGATTTACCACCTATATTATACCATTACATGAATGATTTGTTTTCGGATCTGTTAATCGGATGAAGTCCATATTTACTTTTCAATATCTTTAAACATAGTTAGGTTGAGAATAGTTTCTTATAATATTATTTCCCTGTATTTATGGTTAAATATAATCAAAATTGCTTTTGTAAAAAAGAATATATATATCAATCAATCTGTACCGCTACAACCCATAAAGGATCAAGGGTTCAGTAGTTTGTAGAGAAGTACTGTTACCAGACCAACGTTTGTGCAAGGAGGTGATTTGGTCAGAATCATGCTCAACTACCAGATTTTTACCCAATTTAAGGGGCTGGCCGTACACCAGGAGGGCTCCAGAACCCACAGGAGTTAAACTCACGGCTACATTAGGGGTAGTCATGATGTTGTGTTAAATGTTAAATGTTTTACCGTGTTAAATGTTATAACTATAAGATTGTGAGCAGCCCGATTTGAAGTCATGTTAAACGTTAAATGCATAAGAGCCCTTAGCGGATTTTCTCAGCAACTTGTTGTATAAGCCTT
>NW_027108206.1:615949-623036 GCF_000696795.3 Halyomorpha halys
TTAACATGTTAAACCAAAGATCATGAATACCCCTCATGTAACAGAAAATTTTCTGCCCGGTCGAATTCGAACTGAAGAATATATATAAATACATAAAAAATAAGATTTTCCGAGACAACAAAGTTTATCAGTGAGATCAATATCATCTCTGTGCAAACTTTCCTTACCCAACATCAGGTAATATTCCAACTTCTTTCCTTCTCCCCTTTCTGCGCCGTTTTTAGCCAAGTGGGAGGCCTTTAAGACCCCCTGGGTCAGAAATGGGGGCCTTCGAATTATTTTCTAAACAATTTAGGGTTTTAAACGACACGCTAGTTTAAATCATGAATTTAATTAATATTTTAAAGTGAAAAAAATGTTAAGATATACAGGAGGTACTTCTTTTAATTAGCAATATCATGAATTACTTCTCCACACTCTATTTAATTACGTCAACTCCTATCAGAGATGTGGTATGAACTACCATAAGATATTAGCAATCAGAATTTCTGGAGAATACCCATTAGGAATACAGAGGCCCCAAGAGACAGCCTGTATAGAGTTAATTTACAGTGGATCAGTGAATTATTTTTTTTGGAATTTATTTATTTGCCTTGCATATACTTACAAATATAATAGTATGTTGCATATTAATAATTTAAAAAAAAAGAAAAAAGGAAATATGTAAATTGAAATAAAATTTAACATTAGTTGATTTGTCTGATATTATAAGGAGCGGTCTCTGGAAAGCAACAATGAAGGTAATCCAGTGAATTATTTTTATTGGAATTTATTTATTTGCCTTATATATACTTACATATATAATAGTATGTTACATATTAATAATTAAAAAAAAAAAAGGAAATATATAAATTGAAATAAAATTTAACATTAGTTGATTTGTCTGATATAATAAGGAGCGGTATCTGGAAAGCAACAATGAAGGTTATCCAGCTCTCTCATAGGTAGAGCTGCTTACAACTTATTAGTGCACGGAGGTCCCGCCCTATAGCGGGGGAAGAAGAATATATATCACTGGAAGAATTAAACATACATTTATGCGATAAAAAATACTTTATTAAGAATAAGAAGAAGTACATTTATAATGAGGTGTAGGTAGTTGACCGTAGATCAATAAGCAGAGAAAATGGTCGGGAGTGCGGTCAAAAAAGAAACACAAATAAACAAAAAATTATTCGTGTCGACGTTTAGACCTCAAAACCAGGTCGAAACGTCGACTCGAATATAAATATTTTTTTGTTTATTTGTTTTATTGCTGACCGCAACCACCCGACCAACTTCTCCACTTGGGTACATTTATAATAATAAGCCATAAAAATATTGAGAAAAAAAACTTTGTTAATCGATACATAGGTACTATGTGTAATAGATTGTCAACAGGTTTAGTTATTTTAAGTTTTGTATACCCTTTTTGCTTTTCCTTCATAATTTTTGGTTTAATGGAAACAACTTGCAGAAACGTTAGAGCTCAACAGACAATTAGTGCCCCTCCATCAAAACGTGACAAAAAAAGTACCAAATTGATTCTTCTCCAATGTGTACTCGTCTTGATATCGTTTTCATTTCAATTTATTTTTTAGCCTAAGAAAGTAATGTTTAGAAAAAGTTATATTACTACGTGAGTAATTATTAATGTTATAACAACGATTTTATATAGCTTTTCCTCTAGATTTTATGATAGATCATAAAGTATCCAAATAAATAGGTTGGAATTCGCTTTTAAAACATAAAAAGTGTTATCTTATCACATTTTGGTATTCTACCGCTGAAGACGATCTATAAATCGATGGTGTGGTTCATTGCAGGATGCCATAGACATCCTTACGTAGATGGAAAATTTATTTCATATACTTCCTTCACATTTTTCTTGGTTAATAAGTTAATCCAGTGACGACGGCACAAATACCATATTGAAATAACGCTCCTTCTATTCCATAAATGTTGTTCCGTATCGGACTCAGGGCAGAAAACGGTATCTCTCTCTCGGTCAGCAAAGTTCTGGCGAGTGGAAGAGCTCGGAAGGGTTAAACAGGTGGCCCCCGACTTCCGCAAAATTCGCTATTTTGCAAATCTTTAAAGATTCGACTGTTTAATCCTCTGCGATCAGATGTACACTGTCCTGGGGAGGATCACAGTGGTGTTCGGATAAAGAGAACAAAACCGTTCCAGTCTTGCATTAGGGCGTGCATCAACGTGTTATGTGTTTTGCTCAATTATTTGTTTAAGTTTAAATATTTCGCCTTTATAAATTGATAAACATTAGGGTTTATACAAAAATCGACATTTTAGAAAACCGGTTTTCGAATAGTAATTTTTTCAGAAAACTGGTTTCGAATTTTTATAAAAAATTTTTTTGCTCGAATATTCTGTAATTCGAACAAAAATTTTTAACAGAAAATTTAGAGTGATTAAAAGCAGTTTTTGACTGAAATTATTTACTGTTCAATTTTATTGATAGTAAAATTTTTTTATGCAATTTAGTAGAACAAAGAAATAATAGTTGACCAGGATTAAATAACATTAAAAACAATTATTCGTTGTTTATGCATAATTTTCACATATAAGGGTGTAAATATTTTTATAATAGTGAAACGAGTTATTCAGCAAAGGGTTCGAATAAATAAAAACAATATATTTTTATAATAACCATATTATTTTTTTAAAAAAACAATGTTATTAGATACAGATCGATATTTATTAAAAACAATTAGAAAATATATAACTGTGTATTATCTAATATAAATTATAATCAAAGCCGAAAGACAAGAGTAAATAAAGTTTATGCATACATCATACATACTTATTAAAATCAATTTTAGTTTTAAAGACAACTAAGCAAAGGACCGAGTATTTTCTATTCCGGGGAATTTTAATAAAATTTGAATATTCTATTTATTTTTTTGTTTAATGAAATATGATTTCAGAAAACAGAGGACGTCTATCGATTTTCTATTTAGCCATGTCCTTAGTTTATTCACAAAATTCCCCGAAATAGAAAATACCCTCTCACTTGCAACCGAACTAGGCTTAATCGTTTTAAAGCCTGATATAATAATTCGATATTTTATAGAAAACCGATATTTTCTACTAAAAAACCGGTTTTCGAATTCCATAATTTTCTCCAAAAAACCGTCAAACCCTAATAAACATGATCCAGAAACGGAAAAACTGCAGTGTTGATGCGAAAAAGAAGAAATGAAGGACTCGTAGGCTTCATACGATCGAGACAAAGATGTTAATAATTGAAAACGGCTATTATTTGCTCAATCAATTAAAAATGACACAGAATGTTATAGAAATTTTTATCAGGAAAAGAAAAAAATAGGTGGTGGTCAACTAACTCTTATTAAGGAAACACCCGAAAGCACTTAAAAGGCCTCTTTAACTTCATTATCTATACTTTAGATAAATACTTTAAAAAACAGTTTTTGGTGCATGTTTTTTTACATCTACTTTCGCACAAACTTTCAGGAACCAATTATGTGCAAAAGTCGAGGGCCTACTGTACAAATATTAGGTATGCAGAGCTGTGTCCGCTGGTACAAGGATGAGGACATCTGCCATATCTATTAGCAAATGTATGTACAACTTATACAAATCTTTCAAAACAAAGTACTAGGAAGTTCAGCTGATACACTACCGTACATTAGAAACGACAATCTGCATAATAACCAATAAACCGACTTTGTCAGCAAGAAAATAAAAAACATATGCGAATAATCAAAACAGGAGAATGCAAACTAACTATCCTAAAATGAAGCGCTTGGTTGAGGAATCCTCGATCATATAAGACGGCTTAAAAGAATGAAGCCATATGACATTATATTATATGTAACAAAGTAAATAAACCAACACTTTTAAAGGAGAGATAAACACTAAATTGGGATAATAGTCCATTTGCTACATGTCACAACCGAAACTTATAGATGAAAGAGGAGCAACTTGTTGGGCCAGCTCAGTTGTTGCATAACAAGGTGGTTTTAGTGGGGTGGAGTCCCTTACTACCTGAAGTCTTGGGGCTTCGGGTGTCTATGGAGATTTATACCCTCTATAAAAAAAGTACAAAATAAATCTTCCCTAAACGTGGCGCTCTAAACTTGGACATCCTCTACCTAGATTTTTTAGTGGTGGGCCTATAGAATCAAGAATATAATTCAATAGTCGCATTTCTCTCCAAAATATTGTAAAATATTTGCTTTTAAGATAAAATCTTTTCTTAAAGACAGAGAATACAATTCAAAGTAGTACGTTATGAAGTTTTCTAAAATGATTATGAAAAAATAATTTTATTTTGGTTTAGATTAATTACACGGTTCATACATTATGAGTTTTGCCTGGCAAGTATTTAAAAGTTTCTAGTAAGTAAAATGAAATTACATTGGGTTCTTGGCTTAACTGCTGTTTATAATGTTAATCAATATATGCATATTTATATTGTTCACGATGATGAGGTTTGGTTATGCAATAAGTGAAGGAATAGGTGATGTTTAAAGAAAAGAGTGGATGAGGATTGGCGAATGGAGATGGGAAGAGAATTCCAGAAGGAGGTTGCTGAAGAAGGCGGTTCTATAGGAGGGCATATATATAATCGATTGGTTGGGATCTAGTGTTTAATGAATGGATGGATGAACGAAGAGTGAGAAGATCAAGGATATAGGTAGGTTATTTGATTTTAAGAACTTGGAACAGGAAAACACCAAGGAGGTATTGCCTTCGGGAGGTTGGATAGAGCTACTTTAAATCGGTATAAAAGTGGGAGACTTTAGAGCGCCTTGGAAACCCAGAGATAAATCTCACGAAGAAATTAATGAGTCTCTTCAGTCTCGACCTCCATAGACCAAGGAACTGTAGTCGAAGTGGGGGAAGACGAAAGAGGATACTAGGAGCTGATGGGTGTTTTGAGGAATGGAATCACGGAATCAAAGTTAAGAATGTCTAGTACTAGATAAGAAGAGGGATATTTGCAACTTTAGATTTTGAAAGAGAACGAATATGTTTCTAATTCTTTGAAATTTGATTGCGTTCAGAATAAACTATATAAAAATCTTCAGGGTTTCAGAACTATAAAGATCAACCAATAAACATAGAATCTACTAAACAAAAGTTATCGCAAGTTGAAATTTTTTATTTACGCGTTCATTTTTCAGTAAGGCGTCATATTTTCTGATCTAATTATGATATTTTTGGCCTTCGCCAAAAGCCTAACTTGACAATTTTCACGAAAATCCGTTCAATACCGTACGAGACAACGATGGGATACCGAATTAGAAATTACGGCGCAAACAAAGCAGCATTTAGTTTATTTTATTTAAATTAGGGAACTTATTTGAAACAAACGATCGATTAATGACAAAATGGTTATAAATGTCTTCGTGAATTGAAATAGTCATTCAATCATTGTTAGGAGTAAAATCGAGCATTAACACTAAAAAAACTTCTCTTTGTTTTGTTTACATACTTACAAATCTTTTCAGATAATCATTTTACTTTCACTTACCTATATATGGAATACATAATAAGGAGAAGTATTGTGATCGTGAAAAATTAACAATCCGAATTTTCGACGGAACATTTTTAGTGTCCCACAACCAAGTCTCGCAAAACTGTGTGTGTTTAAACTGAGTATTCTAAAGTACAATTAAGTCGCCCTTTATATCAGCTAGGTCGTATACACAACGTAGTACAGAGATTAAATGCAAAATTATTTTTTAAAAACTACCCCTAAGGTATGTTTAATTTTAAATATAAGAAGATGGTGAGGGTTGGGGTGAAAAAAGAACAAATAGTTTTAGCTATTTAATGCAGGGCTTTATCAGAGCTAAAAAGATACATATATATATATAATAACTTTAATTTTGTTTATTTAAAATAAGTAACCATCTCTCATTGTTAAAAGCAATAAACATAGATAAATATGAAATATGAAAGGAAATGGACCATTAACTAATAGATAACCCAGTGGTTAAATAATGGTTTAACCCAGTGATCCCATCGTGTGCGCCGCGAAATATTCAGTAAAACAATCCGGAAATTTTCTTGTAATTTCCATTCTTGAATTTTTGCTCCAAATATCTTGTATGCTGACTAAATTGTTGGAACTTAGTCAGCATACAACAATTTAGTCGTTAATATTAATTATATTAATATATATTAATTCTATTTCCAACATTCTATTTGTGCGAATCGGGGTTTTCGGCGGTCGCGGTAATTATAAGTAAATATCGCTCGAAAATTAACACTGAACAAGAAATGAGGATCGCCATATTCAATTTTATTCCTAGTTTTGAGAAGTTTTGTTGTGAACACTACTAAACCCATCCATTCCATTAATAGTTTTTATAATGCTAATAATTTTTATAGACGTTCAATAAATTGTTTGTTAATTTAAAATACTCTTTTTCCCCTCTCTTTATTTTACTCCCCCCTTCTTTTCTCAATTTTCCTTACCCACGTTATTAGTTATGTTCACCATATATTATTATTGTTGTTTTCAATTTTTTTTTTCCCTATTAATTTCTTTTTTTAAACTTTACTTATATTTTGCCTCTTTATCTAATATTATGGTTACATATATTTTCTTTCTCTCAATTTTCTTTTTCTTTTCATAATTTTAATTTTTCTTTATAAACTAATATATTCATATTTCTTTGCATTATATAACTTCATTTTTTATTTTATTTCCTTAATTATGTTATTTTAGCTACATATTCAATTACTTATGAATACATTGTATTTTCCACTTCTCTCATTACTTTATTTCATTAATTCCATTCTGTACAATTATTTACTTTATGTCATTCTGTTTATATTTTCTGTATTCATTGTTAGTTATCTTGTTCTGTTCTTAGCCTTGATGAAGGCTAGAAATTCTGGCCGAAACGTTAGCACGATTAAATAAGTTACTTCAAATTATTTGTGTTTTATTTTGACCGCACCCCCAACCATCTCCCCGTATAAGTCATCCACGGTCAACTGTCTCTCATGATTAATTTAAAATTCGTGTTCAATTTATTTTTCAACTAACCAGTCTCAATATGAATATTACCGAAACAGTTTAAATTAGATATTTTATATTATGGCAAGGAAA
>NW_027108206.1:623619-624132 GCF_000696795.3 Halyomorpha halys
ATAAGATTAAACGCGTCATAACCGCTGTACAATCAAGAGATATTAAATATAAGCCAGGGCTAATCATCGAAATAATCTGACAAACCTTAAATGCCAATTTTTTAAATATAAAATTTATTTTATATACATGATAATAATTTGAACCAATACATGAAGAATCAGAGGTTCAGTACTTTGTAAGGATGTATTTTTAAAACAATGGTTACACAAGATGATTTCTTTCAAGATCACGCTCAACCACCAGATTTTTCCCCAATTAAGGATTCCCTCTTTGTGAGGCTGGGTGGATACCAGGAGGGCTCCAGAACCCACAGGGTTGACTCACAGTAACAGAATAAAGAATTATATGCCACAGCCGGATTCGAACGGTCCTTAGAGTAAGTAGCACAGAGCCTTACTTTTGTGCCACTCCGTCCCAATATATATATATATATTTAAAAACTAGACCCGTAAAAAAGGTTTAAAAGGTTAAGGGTTATCGAGGAATGCATAAATTAATGTTACTTATAGGAG
>NW_027108206.1:626403-639511 GCF_000696795.3 Halyomorpha halys
GAAGCAATTCAAGAAATGAATTAAAATGATGAAATAGATATTTACTAGGAATAACTAGAATGTTTTCATTTATAAAAAATATTACTAAAACAATTTGTATCCAAGTCTCTACGTGTCTCTAGAAAGATGTATGAGGGACAGGCTGAGAAGAAGCTACTTATGACTAAAAAAAAAAAAAAAAAAGTAAAAATATATTTTTAAAAAATAATATGTTTTACTCAGAGAAAAAGAATACTGACACTAAGGTAGGATAGAAATAAAAACAACTTCTTTGTTATAAAACCTACCAATATTCAGCATTCGATTTAATCAAGCAAAAAACCACGGAATAAGAATCAGACGTTTTGCCACAAGCCATGTGCGTCAGCCCTGCCATAAAAATGTTCGAAAATACGGTTAATAAAGATATTACCCAATTTTTAGGCAAATATAATAAACATTATTTGCTTTTTATATAATAAACATTATAATAAGGGTTTTTTTGGGGGGAGGGAGGGAAGTATATATATACTTTTATTTATATATACCCCAAAAAACATCCCTATTCTACTTATTATAAAACCCCTTTAAACCGAAATAACATTTACAATTTCAAAATTGGATTATAATAAAACTATTTATATTCTTTTTGATGAACTCCAAATTATACAATTGCCACAGGAGTCCCATGGATTTGAGGGAGGGGTGAATATTTTTTTTTCCTGGTCTGTGACAAAGGTTCATTATTAAAAATATTAAAGTAAAAATGATGGTACTACTAAAGACATCTGCTTATTTTATTATTATTACATTAGTTAAAAATTGTACTTATATAATTTTATTTTGATTTCTTCATGTACATAGTTGATTATGTTCATTTTATCTATTTTCTGTTTATATACATATAGATTTTATATGTAATTTTGTTTTAGTGCTTATTTTATTTTTATTTATTTATTTTATTTTTCTATATTCCTCATATTTACTTATTGTATTTTTTTGTACAGTTGTAAATTACAATAAATACATTTTTTTAATTGATATATTAGTTCAAAATTTTACTTAATTTAATTTATATTATTTAATTAATGCCCATTTTATTTTTTTTTTCTGTTTAAATACATATACAGATTTTATTGATTTATATGATGTTTTTTTTCATTTATTTATTTAATTTTGTTAGGAATGTTATAATTTATCACTATTGCTTATTGCCCAATATTGTGGCAAATTGTAATATTTATCAATAAATAAAATTAATTAAATTGAACTATAGATATATCATTAAATACTAGTGGTTAAGGCCACAATGCGCATTTGAGGCATGCCTCTTCACTGTCAACACTATCTTG
Source organism: Halyomorpha halys (assembly GCF_000696795.3). Classification (NCBI taxonomy): domain Eukaryota; kingdom Metazoa; phylum Arthropoda; class Insecta; order Hemiptera; family Pentatomidae; genus Halyomorpha; species Halyomorpha halys. The sequence continues at coordinate 627,735 of NW_027108206.1, forward strand.
TTCAATCCAGTATTTAATATAATTCGTTTAGTGGAATGTTTGTATTGGTGATTCCACGCTATACGGAACGAAGAACTTTAATTTTCTTGAATTTTGTGCAAGTATTTGTTATTTTTATTTATGTGGTTTTGAAATTTTGATAATTTTTCAGTAGATAACCTTAATATTGTTTACAATAGATGTCAGACGTGATGGGCACAGTCTGGAAATTACTGATTTTCACTATTATTTTTATAGCTCATTCCAATAAGCACAAGGAGACGAAAAAAATAAATACTTATTTAATTTTTTTTTTTATAAAGGTTTATTTCATAATATTAAACATCTGTTATTCTGGATTTCTAAAAAAATATGTACTTGGTTTTTTCCCGATTATTTTTAAACAGGATCAGAAATAAATACGATCGAGAGATTTTAATAAGTTATAGCCACTGAAAATACGAAAAAACATGTAGTCACTTCAGAGAAAGTAGCTAAAACATTTTTCTGATCATAAAACAAGTTTATCTTTGTTTCCAACTTCCCGAAAAGACTTCGAACACAACTTTTAAAAAAAATTAAAAATAAATGTTTGCCCGAAAATTTCTACTAACAAATTTGAGGTCTAAGATGAAGTATATTTGCGTAGCTTTTCATTTCTGTGAAACATTGTATTAAAACTAAAACAAAAGACTTCAAAAACAAGGATAAAAATCCTGAAATACATAACTGGCTCCAAAAGGTTTGTGATCTAGGCAGCAAGGAAGTTTTCCGTCAAAATTCCTAGGAGATGTAACTACTGTTGCTAAATGCAATTTATTGAACTCTGTGTCCGTAAGTCCCTTTAGCCAGTGAAAGTTTTTCTTTTTATTATTTCATATTTTAATACTATTTGGTCATTAGTTAATTTAGGAGGTTCATTGGATGAAAAGGGCGAATTTATTAATTTCTGTTAAAAGAATAATTAACAACTAGTAGAGGTGTCTACTTCTTATAACAGACTTGTATGAGTTCCAATAAACAACAATACACCAAATGCACTTTTTGTCAAACTCGAAAACGGTTTAAAACGAAAAAAGTCCGCTACAAACCTGCAGTGGTTTGACTTTATCTCACGACTAAATACTAAAATTCAGCACACACTTTTCTTTTCTTCTTTCTATCATATAAGGAATTATAAAATCTTTTTCTGGGAAGCTGATTCAAATGGAAGCAGTATCTAACCCTTCTGGCTTCCCAGGTGATAATAATAGTTAGTTTAAAGTAAGAGATTCATCCAACAAAATGTTAAATACATTGTATTTGTGTATCCTCTTGGCTATATACAGGAGCCATGAGTGTATCAGTCTGATTTTTTTTCTTCCTGTTTTCATTCTAAGCTATCTTTATTAATACTAAGTTGTAGTAGTAGACACATTGTAACCTTAAAAATAGACACTTGTGTCTATAACTGGAATCTTGACTCATAATCTATTTTTAGCTTAAATTAACTAATTCAGAGACAAAATGCATCCCCGATGTTAGATCAGTGCTATAATATAGCTGGTATTAAGCAGTAGACAATCCCACTGAGCCAGGTTCAATCCAGTTTTAGACAGATCTCTGTCTACCAGGGATGGAAAAACATAAACTATTAATATATGTATTTATCTGAAATATCGATATTACAATTTGACAATAGAAAACTGATATTTAAAAATAATAAAGAAAAAATGTGGTATTAGTATACAAAACAAGCTTCTGAGCTGAAAAATTAAAAAAAAATATTCATATTAATAAAATATATCATAGTTAGAATAACAATATTTTTAAGTCATAAAACGTTTTTTTTTAATTAGAAAATTATGATGTTTAATAATAATAATACATATCTACATATAATATATTTCAAAATAGATAATAGCATTATTGCAGTATTTATATTAGTATAGATTATAACATCGATATTAGTATCGAATCTAATATCGTTATTAGTATAGTTTCTAATATCGATATTTTATCGACATATATACGCATATCCTGATTTTTTTTTTTTTTTTTTTTTTAAATGGGGGTACCCTATATTAATTTTTTTTCTCTATATTTACATCTTTACAGTCTATTACTACATTAAAAAGTGTCTACAACTAGAACTAATAAAGATCCCACAGAATTCCTTTCAGAAGGAAGAAAGAAAAAGAGATAATTCAGAACGATTGTCTCATGTCCCTTGTATATAACCAAAGGAACACTGAGTAAATGAATCAAAGATGTATTGGATGAATAAGACAAACTTTGCCTACAACAGACCAAATTTGCCAAATGGAAAAACATAAGCGTTAAAGAAACTGCCTCTATTTGAATTAACTTCACAGAGAAAGATTTCATAATAGTGTAGCGGTTCAGAAGTAGTACATAAAACAGCAACTAGATTGCGTTCAAACAAGTCTAATCGTCCTCGATAAATTAATTAAAAATAACATTATTACTAGTACAACTTGTATATATTTTATAAATATGTTTATCGGTAGATATTATTTTTACTTATAATAAAGTGACAAGGCGGAAATTCACTGATCTACACGAAATCTGGTCAAATAATACAAACGCCTCGCGGTATCATTTCCAGTTATGGATGGTTCACGATGACAAACTAAGATATGATAACTAAGTTAAACACCTCAACAATAGCAATCAGAATGATCCGATGATGATTAGTCTTGCAGATTTATCTCGATTCAATTACACTGACTAGCGCGATAGTAACTTGTACTTAAGTATTTTTTAATTCCTGTAAAATCACTAATAGTCATCCCTATCATGAAAAAAATAAGTATTAGAATTATTTCTACACTTGTACTATGAACTAATACTATTAGCTTTCATTATGAAACAGGGCCCAGGCAATAAAAGATTTTATGTAGAATGTTTGTATATATATAATTTGACTCTAGGTTTCACTTGTATATACGTAAATTTTGACAATAAATAAACTTAAGAAGTAAGAAAAAGAAAAAAAACGAAAACTAAGTTGGTATCTAGATTGCTCGTGAGACTACCACCACAAAAGATCAGTTAATACACTTCTACTGATTTTGGGCTCTTATAATTAACCTTCTCATAATCCCTAATCATTTTTTTTGTTTGAAGTGTCCAGGTTCATTTTGGCATCAACTCCCCCCCCCCCCATAAGAACTGGGCATTCATTGGCTCCTCTCTCGACATTACCAGTATACCCTGACACATGCCTTGTCGAGGCCTTCTGTGAAGCTAACGCAGCTGCCAATTGACCAGACTGTACGCGATAACACCCTAGACAATTGCTTCTATCTAAGGAAAACAATTATATAAAGAACCGTCAACAACTTTAATTTAGAGAAAACAAAGCAACGTGTGCGGTTCTTAAGGTGTTTATCGCTAGAAGATTGCGTAGCGACACCGCGACTATCTGCAGATCTATAACTACTTAGGAACTGCAAGAACCTTTATAGGCCGACCTGGCACGACCTAACAGCTAAGACGTGAACTACGATCATCAGACAAACGTCGTATACTGACATACATTTATTTTTTTTAAATATTTAAATTTTACACATATAATAACAATGTAATATTCTTAAATGAATTATTTGAATCGATAAAGATTACAGTAGAATCTTCTGATCCACTAAAAGCTTATGTTTTATTTGCAGCATCTGTCGATGGCGTTTTTAAGCCCAGAGGAATTATTAGTAATTCTATCATTAGAGGAATTATCAACGTTAATCTGATACGGATCTTTCTTCTCAGGGAGGCAATCCTTTCCACATAGAATTATCAATTAGAAGGCAATTGTTCCCGGCAAACCCACCCTATTTAGCTACGGTTCTGTATCACTTTTGAAACATTTACCTAAAACGGAAAGAGGAGATTAAAAACAGTTAAGTTAAGGAATACTTAAAAAGTGAGTAAAATTGAAAAAACGGCGTGAATCCCCCACTCCCGCCCACCGTGGTAGCCTTGCTTATCTCACCTTTAAAAAAGACACTTCTGGCGAGTATGTTAATCGATGTATGACATGTCACAATCCCACAAGACATCATAACACAAAAATTTTTAGAAGGCAATCCTTCCGGAAAACCCGCCCCACTAAAAACCTAATTTTAACAACGGTACTATATTACTCTTGAAACATTTACTTTAAACGGGAAGAAGAGACTTAGGATTTTTAAAACAAGTAATATTTAAAAAGTGGCTAAAATTGAAAAAACAGCGTGAACCCTCGACTCCCGCTCTCCAAGGTAGCCTTACCCATCTCACCTTTAAAAAAGACACTTATAAAAGACATACTTGTAAAGGCACTAGTTAGTGGATCAGAATATTTGACCACTCCTATTTCACTCAGCCTCCACTAGACCTTTAGTTCCTATTTCTTTAAGAGTGTAACCGAAGATGAATACGGTTCAGCCTTGTCCATCTTTTGGTCAGGATCTGCAGAGAATATCTGTAGAACTGACTGCTCCCTCGACTTAAAGCGAATGCCTTATAATGAGCATATAGCAATATAACCGTCCCAGCAAGGACCTAAAGTGAATATCATATGGGAGGAGTTTCCATCCAGCGATCATCCTATTAATTCTTAGTTTTCTATCTACTAGGATTGGTAGCCTAATTAAACATAGATTTCCTGAGGACTTCAGGTGTTAGAGCACCTCACCTCTTAAATTGGCGCCTGAACTAATTATATACAGTACCTCTACAACTGAATCTAGTTTATCAATTTTTTATTTATTTTTATGACACCAATTCCAATACGGTCAATATGTTTTATTAATTCGAGAATATTGAATGCCTAGACATTATTAAGGAAAAATATGAATACAAAATTAATTACCAATTAACTACTACGTTAATTCACACTCTCATACAACATGACCTTGTTAAATAATACTGAAGTAACCGAAACATTTAAGTGGTTATATTATTGTGATTCGTACTCAGGGTCGTTTGATTGGCCTAATCAAATTCTCATTATTTGCCTTTATAATTTAGTTTAAACCCGATTCAAGACAATTGTTTCATCAAACTCATTTTTCTCGAATGGTAGAATAAGAATAAGTTCTTGTTAAAATAGGAAATATATAACTTACTAGTTACTACCGTAACTTTCGATATTTTTAAATGTTTTGTTATATCAGTTACTAGCTAGTTAATAGATTTGAGCATTCATACAATTTTTCTCTGCTTATAAGAAATTAAGAGAAAATCATGTCTTAAAGTTGGTCTACTACTAGAGAACTTGCCCTAAAACCTCGTATCTACTTATTTAATAATTTCAAATAATGGGATAATGTACTTTCGTAAGGATAATGCGAAGTGGTTTGAAATTGTGAGGAAGAATCAAGCAGATTTTTTATTTTATAATATCACAGCTAATTTTATATAATTATGATGCTTCTATGATTATTCCTCTATTTATTATAAAATATTATTGAAGAATGTTTCCCAGGTTTGAGGAAAGAAAACCGTACAAGCAAAAAACTCACTTTACGATGTGAGCGATATGCAAATCCAATTACCGTTTTAACAAATAACAATACGAAATTGGTAAATCTTGAGAAGTATTATATAATTATGAGAAGTATTATATAATTAATTATCAAACAGTACATAACAACAACAGGTTCGTCAACAATACACATCCTAGGAATAAGACCTTTCTAGTAAGCTGATTCTGATGAGGAGGCAGTTAAGGCCATTAAATTTCCCACCTAAGACTTTGAGCCAGGTGAGGTGTGCGCTGAACATGGTTTGCAATCGGATGTGAACCGCACCAATTACAATGCATAAATCCATAGAGGCACAACAGCTGTCGCCTTGCCCCTCTGTGCTGTATTAGCCCCCGCGAGGTGAGGGAGGGGTTGTGTCAGAGGGTACAGGTTAAAAAGAAGGAACAGCACCCCTCCGTCGATGAACAACAGGAGTTGAGAAGCTCGAACGTTATAGCCGTGCGATAAACTTCTCTAATTGGTCATCCAATCCCCTGTGATCTGAGATGGCTTTACACCTACACTGATATCATAAATTAACAAATGCAGACTCCACTACTCAGCAGATGAAATGGAGAAATGCAGACAAAGAATGGAAGGAATATCCAGGGCTAAGATAGGCTAAACTATTAATTAATTAATACCCAGAAAATTAGATTATTAATAGGACTCATCGGCCATTGCAGACTTAAGAAATACGTACAAATTTGTGGTGTAGTAGGCAATGAAAGATGTCATTTATGTAGACAGGTTTCGGAAACTGGCGTACACTACATAGCAGAATGTGAACTTCATGCGACACTGAAGTATAGTCTTCTGGGCTCTGATAGAATCCCAGTGCAAAGGCTACCTCCAATGAATGGCCGCACATTTTAAATTTCATGAGATAAATTTTGAATTGGGAAAACCCCAAGGACTTGGGAATAATACGTATTCCATAACTACGTATTAATATATTTTTGGGGATGGCAAAAATAGCAAATTCACTAACAGGTGAACTTACCGGACTCCCCACCCCCCCATTTTCCTAGGTAAATATAAAACCTTTATTAATCACGAGTATTGTTGGTAAAACGGGTTTTACCTATTTTTAATGATAATAATAAAAAATACAATTGCTAGATTTGACTGCATTAACAAGATTTCAAGGACTATCTTTTTTTTTCTCATATTACAAATTTCAATTGAATTAATAGAGTCCGATTTAAGTAATTTCAAATATTTTAATATATTTTAGATACCATAAAATTTTGGCTGTAAAGAGTTTTCATTATTTTAGGAAAACATTATAACCTTACAATGGCAAAGGGAATTTTTGAGCAAACAAACATTCATTTTGATTTTCTCAAAAAGTGGTATCTAAAGGTTTTTCGGGATGTTGAAAACAAATATGAACTATTCTGGAATAAGTTTTATCAACAACTAAATAAATTATTAATAATACTGGATTAGAAAAGCAATATTGTTTAGAGGAGAAGAGACATGCCTTAAGCTTCACTTAATCTGGCATGCATTAACCAATTACCCATTATCATTAGTATTTAATATTATATTCTAGCAGTAAGGAGACTCTCAGCGCTTTAGTACGTAGTTAGTCTTATCTCTACCAGACAGCGTTAGTGCAAGTCTCACTGAATCCATTGCCTTGAGGAATAATGAAAAAAATGTGTAAAAATGTATAGTTATTTTTTGCATTTTAAATTTGTTTGTATAAAAGGTTAAAAAATAATGGTTAAAAGGTTAAAAAATAATGCTTAGTCAATAAATGAAAAAAAAAAAATTAAAAAATAATATACTGAACTACCCCCCAAAAAATTATATACGACCTCTCGGTTAAAATTAATGCCCAATGCTATTAGTATTAAACCAATCCGTTTCGTAAAAATTAGCTTAGAAAGGTTAGACTTTACCCATGTGTACATATATTTTAAATATAGTCTTGATCATATGATAAAAGTTTAATTGTAATAAATAAATTGGAGGTAGGGAAAAAAAAACCTTCCGTACACTCATACCTAGAATATTTAACCATAAAGAGAGAAAACTGTTTTGGAATCACTACCACAAAATATTTTAAAAAATAAGTAAATAAATATGAACTCTAAAACAGGAGGACCGATTTATTGGCTTATTTTATTGAATTATAACTACCAGCGGCTGTGGAATATAAAATTACGTTTTTTCTTTATACAGAAGCGCCAATATATTTTGATGGAACTTGCATAAATTTCAACTTTTAATAAATTTTGATGGGGAGTTAAATTTATTTTTTATTTTTACTCAATGAAAAAGGTTCATTGCAGAAAGAAGAAATAAAAAAAAAATTAATACAAAATTTAATCTAAATATGTATATATATAATCCATATTAAAGACCTCGAAGAATGGTGTCGTAATTGGAGGATTAAAATAAATCCCATCAAATTACCTTTACTCTACGTCGTAAACCTACTGAATGCCCAACAGTATCCTTAAATAATGTTGATCTTACCCCTGTCGAACAGATCCGCTACCTCGGACTACATCTGGACAAACAAATAACCTGGAATCCGCACACAAGACTGAAAAGACAGGAAACTACATGTCGATTTCGACTATTACAGCACTTACTGGACAAACGGTCTAAACTTCCAACTCATTACAAAAGACTGATCTACATGACTGTAATAAGGACAATCTGGACATATGGAGTTGAGCTTTGGGGCTCAACTAAACCTTCGAATTCCTCTTGTATCCAATCATTGCAATCCAAAATCCTTCGCAAAATCCTCAATGCTCCTTACTTTGTCACCTTAATATTCGATATGTAACCGATCTAGCCCGAACTAAAACGAAAAATAAACTAGAAACTCTCCAAGAAGAAAAAGTATGGCTGTTCAATTCCAACGTATTTAGTCCTTGTCTACGGGAACTAAAAAACCTGACCTTTTTAAACATTAATTAATTGCTCCTTGCGAAAGAAAAATCATGTGGATCTGGTGCTCCGAGAAAGGATCTTTAAAGGAGAGCATGAAGCACAGAGAGGCTTCCTATCTACCCTGAACACGGAAGAGGTGGAAGTAGGTAGAACACACTAATAAAAAAACATGATCGTACCATCGAAAAAGTTATTCTACACTGGATCCCTCAGAGAAAATGAAATAGAGGAAGACCAAGAGAGACGTGTCGCAGATCGGCAAGCAAGAGCTTAGGTCGGGTAGGCAAAATACTGTATGAAGGCAGATTGCAGCTGGTAGCAATGACAAGTTTCTAAGAACCGAGGCGATCTGTGACAGGTGCTAAAACTGATAAGAGCCGCGGATGGTGGATGGACGGATTCCAGATACATATTAATAGATGAAGGACAAACTTAATGTGGTTTAAAGCGTTATTAGATCTATAGGCGGATATAGGATGGGGGAAATGGACTGTGTAAATCAAACATGGATGCCACCCTTCAATTACGAGTAATTAGCAGCAATTATCAGGTAGTGTGAAGCATGACATCGCTTAGGTTTTCGTTTGAGTGCAGAAAAAAGTATTGTTACGTCTTAAAAGCTTAAAACAAAATGGATACATTTTATTTCAAGAAAAATAATTTTATTGAATATAATGCATTAAACAGTATTAAATAAATTTCCAACTGCTTCGTAATTTTGGCTATATAATCAGAAAACGCTCAAATTTTATTTTGAATGACTAAGGAGTGATGTAATTCCCAAATATGTTACATCCTTCCTAACTATTAACAATCACCAATTGACAGGACTATTAGACATGCAATGCAAGCGTCCACGATTTTATACCGCTATCTCCGTTTACACCTAGTGGAGAACAGGGCACCTACTAGTAATAGTACAAGAGGCAACTATTTCATCTAAGGCAGTTATTTTATCTCAGTTTTTGATTACTTTATTGAAAACTATGTATTATTACTAGTCAAATCTGATGAGTCTGCCAAGTATAAGTAGGAGGAATAAAAAATGGCGGCAGTTCCAAAACGTTAAAAATAAATAATTTTTTATTCGGAGCTCTATATCTTTAAAACTACCAACAACAACAGAAAATCTAAGAGAGTAGTAAAGTAATCATTTAAAGTAGTAAATTTGCTAAAATGTGATCCCTAATAGAGCTATATTTCATAAAAATGTTGTATGGAACGTACTGAAAGATCAGTAGTTAGTGAATTTATTTTGAAAACTCTATATCTCAAAAACCATTTGACGTACAAATGTCTATTAACACTCAAATTAAAGCTAGTTTAATAAGCTATAAAGTCGTTTAAGACCTTTATTTTCGTAGGAGTAGTAGTTTTCATGAAATTTGCTAAAATAAATTGATTTATAGTTGTTCGGACAAATTTTCATTTGCCAAATTTATATTCATATGTGAATATCATAAAAACTACTACCCCTACGAAGATAAGGGTCATAAACTACTTTAGAGTAAGTTAAATTTTCTTTATTTTGAGAGTTGGCAGACATATGTGCGTCTTATGGATCTAGAGATATATTTTTTCAAAATTCCGACATTTTATACTAACAACTAGAAATTAACATTTTGTGGATTTATTTAGTCAATCATGAAAACTAGAATTCCTACAAAGATAAACATTATTAACTATTTTGTAGTAAATTTAACTAGCTTTAATTTGAGCGCTGGCAGACATCAGTACGTCCAATGATTTCTGAAATAAAGTTTTTCATAAATCAAATTTATTATCCGAGCAACTATAAATCAATTTATTTTAGCAAATATCATGAAAACTACTCTTCCTACGAAAGTAAAGGTCACAAACTTCTTTATAGTCCATTAGACTAGCTTTAATTTGAGTGCTAATAGACATCTCTACGTCACATAGTTCCTGAGATATAGATTTCTCAAAATAAATTAACTAACTACTGATATTTCAGTACATTTTTATGAAATGTTGCTGTTTAAAAGACTATATCTCGGGAACTATTGGACGTAAATAGCTCTATTAGGGCTAATATTTTAGCAAATTCACACTTCTTTAAATAATGTTCGATTAGATTTTATAGTTTTGTTGGTAGTTTTTAAGAGCTCCGAATGAAAAATTAATGTTTTTGAATGAAATAGCCGCCGTTTTTTATTCCCCCTACCTATACTTGGCAGACTCATCAGTTTAGACTAATAATTATACATAGTTTTTATTAAAGTAATCAAAAATTGGGGTGAGATTTTCCCCCTTTTTTCTTCCGGCTCTTGTACTATGAATTCCTATGATCTACTCATTAAACTACAATTTATATACCAATAGATTGTAATTATCTTCAAATACATGAAAACATTGTAATTGTGTTCATTGAGTTTTCCTACCGCAGTTGTTTTACGGTTTCTTTCTTGGATTCCTTGAAATTACGAGGTCGCTAAACACCTGCAAAAATACTTTTCTTTTGAAACCTATAGAGAATTAAGTCAGGATTGTTTTTCAAGTCCATTTTTATTTTCCTTGTATTTAAACGATGTGAATCGGGAATTCTTAATAATAACAAGAAAATGAAAACTCTTTCACACACCGATGAATATTAACATCAGATAATCCAAAATCTTTACAATTAATAATTATCTTTCAAAATGTAGCAAAAAATGGAATTTAAAAATAAATCTGAATATGTCGAAAATTCTTTTCAGTAATGGGAGGAAAAGGGTAGAGAAAAAAGGATGAGACCTAGATGATGACAGAATTAAATTCACTAAGAAATATAGTTGAAAAACAATTTTAATACAAAACTGAAAAAGTCGTAAGTGGCCTTATGAAAATTTCGGATATAATGGAAGTGTGGCGAGACAGTAAGGCAAAAATATTCTATATTATATATATAAATAATTGACCATATAATTTATAATAATGAAGAAGATGGTCAGGGTTGCGGTCAGAAAAGAACCAAAATATAAAGCTTTAAACTTAAACAGCCCTGATGAAGCTATACAAAGTGGGCCGAAACGTCGGAAAATAAATAGTCAATAACTATTTTTGTCCGTTTTTGAACGCAACCCTGACCATCTTCTTCATAATTTAAAGATATTTCAGAAAAAAAAAATTAAGTTGAGTTAATATATATTGGAACAAAAATAAAGAGAGCGAACTAAACAAATAAAGTTTACTACTAGCTTTGCCATGAAGTAAACAAGAATTACTGTAGCAATATAACGAAACAGATAAACGACAAAATCTGGGATTTTAAAGGAAGGTGTAATGAGGGTTTACAGGTCCAGTCGACAAACGGTAATCAGATCAATAAAACCTGAAAGTTATTTTATGGATGATTCCATAAGTTTTTGGTGTTCT